>NC_056749.1:247413699-247643699 GCF_019279795.1 Protopterus annectens
AGGAACAGGCGTTCAGTGATTTTGGTTCGATGAACAGCTGTTCACTGCAATTAGACTTCAATGAACTGATATAGACCTAGAATCTTCTACATAAGTTTGTCTGATGATTCTCTACTAATTTTTGATAACCCCAAACATTCCCAGAAGTAGTTGCCTCTAAATGCATTATATACCTGAATAAGATCTCCTCTTAAATATCTATATGAGACACTATACAAGTTCAGATATTTTAGTCTTAAATTTTCACATCCATGAATGCCCTTGGTATATTTTCACTGTACTCTTTCCAGTTTACTCATGCTTGTTTTCTTATAAGGTTTCCATATTGTTATTCCATACTCAAGTTTGGGTCTAATGTATGAGGTAACTAACAAATGATGACATCATCATTTCTGATTTCCTAGACGTTATAAATCTTTTTATATAACCTATAGTACTATAACTACCATTAACCAGTTGGATGAGATAATTAAAAAAACTCAATGCTGTTTCTATCCATATTCCCATGTCCTTAAATTAATCTACAGTTTCAATCAATGTGTACTGTATTAAATATTCATCTTTCAATGTATGTTTCCCAGATCTCATTTGCTTAGTTTTACACTCACTTTTTCATATCTGTCCAAAGCCCTAGACTCACTATTAGGGGATGGACAGAGGAACTCTGCTTAGCTAGTTCCTTTTTCATGGCTTCCACAACAGCCATGGCATCTACTGGAATTCCTTTAGATCAATGCTGTCTTTCTGGCAGTGCACTTAGATCCTATTAGGACATTTGAGGATTGGCTCTACCGTATCAAGCCCAGTGGGAGACAAGGTTGATAAGCTCATCCACCGGGAGGGGGGTAATGTAAGATGTAGATGGGCCAGACCCGAAGGGTCCCAGAAACACTGATTCCTCTTGATAAGGGTTTTCGGAAGACCATCCACCTTTCTGGCACAGGCTTTCTAAAATGTCTCCAAATGAGACATCTTCTGGTGAAGATCTGGGAGACCCTTCTCCTTCATTGAAATCGGTGTCCTTTGGCAATGATTCCTGAGAGGAATCCAAGTGCCTCCTTTTAAACAGTTTTTTCCCAAGGGACCTCTTCAGTGGGGGTACTCTGGAGAAGTATCAGAAGAAAGGGGAAGTCCCTGAACTAGGGCTGTCTGAAAGCTCTGATGGGCTGGCTGTCCCTGTGGAATAAGAGGTGAGACTTAGCACTCAAATTCTGAGGAGGAATTGGAACAGAATCCAAAGAGGTGATAGCCAAAGAATCCTCCCTGACAGGAGAAAACCCTTTCCACTACCTCAAAGGAAGAAGGGCCAGGGGAAGTAGAAATCAGTCTCCCCAGAGCCGAAACCCTCAGATCAGCCAATACTACATTCCCCCCAGGTTCCATCCCCAAGGTGGGAATCAGACCCGAGCTGTCCAATCCTGAGACACCGAGGGGAAGTGATGGCTCAGAAACCCACAGAAATGAAGTCATCCCCCCAGACCCAATGCCAACACTTTGTGCCCAAGATCCAGTCTGCTCCAAAGTGTCAGAGCCAATTGGATTAGGAGAATGAATGGAGTCAAGGAAGGTAACATCCTAGTATCCAACAAGGGATCTTCAGATCAGACAGCTCAGAAATCTCTGGTCAGATCAGAGAAAGAGTCACTAACAAGAGTTCTAAAGACTGTAGACTTATGGATCTGATGAGGGACAGAGCCTGAAGGACCCCCATCTGGATTTGAGTTCTAAGGAACTTTCTCATCATCCTATCCACATCATGCTTCAAAAGGCTCCAGGAAGACCTGATGGAGGAGGAGTCTGAGGATGGACAAGAAGTCTTCTTTGGAGTTTCCATGAGAAAAGGTGATCTTAATCTCAGAGAAACTGTTTCTGGTGAGAAGCAGGGAGACCAGATCCAAGGAGATCAAGATGGACGTGCAGACGGATCAACCAAAGTTGGATACAAGGTCTTTTTTACGTTAGGGGCAGTCAGATCCGATGAGGTCAGATCCAAGACCTTTGTTTGTTTTGAATGTGGTTCTGAACTCAGAGCTCAGGAAGAACGAACAGAGGAGCATTTTCTAGACTCTTTGGTTTCCAATGCTTTATGACTTCTCGAGGGGGTTTGAGCTCCTGAAGTAGAAGGAACTACAGTAGATGAATCTGATAACAATCCTTTCAGGATAAGCTTGTTACGCCTGTCACTGTCCACCCTGGCATTAAAACCTTCACAGATTTCACAGGAAATCTGGATGTGAGCAGGCCATAAACAATGTATGCACTCCCTATGGGCATCAGAACTGGGCATCTTATGCTCACAGGAAGTGCATTTCTTGAATCTGGTAGGTTTGTCTGCCATTCCAGGAAAAAAATTTATAACAAGCTAAGCAATAAACACACCTAGAGGTATTCTAATACAAGTCAACAAAGTAATATAGAAAAGTTAAATACCAAGAATGGTATGAAAGAATTACCTCAGGAGAGGTAAGAAAAGGGAAAGGCTACCAACAATGGTAGAGAAAGGTCTACACCGGTAGTAAGAAAGGTCCTGACAAAATTTACACTAGTCCTACACATAAAGAGAGGAAGCGAGTAAGTATCAAAAGGTTCAAAAACAAAGATTTAAAAAAATATTTTCAGTCACAATAAACTCCCAGCTCAAGAGCAGAAAATTCCAAACAATCACTAGAGCTGCAAACAAGATGTGAGGTAAAGCAGTAATGAGAGGCATTATGGGTAAAGGGAAGAGCTTGAGAGCCGAATCCTAGACTGCAAAAAGTGACGAAGTCGGATCCGAGAATCAGATCCAAACCCATTTGTTGAGGAACAAATGAAAATAACAACAGATCTATCATTAACCAATTGACTGAAATGATTAGGAAAACTCAAAGCTGGATCTACCCATACACCCAGGTCCTTAAATGAATCTACAGTTTCAATCACTGTGTGCTGTCTTAAATATTCATCTTTCAGTTTATGTCTCCCAAATCTCATTTTCTTAGTTTTTTATGTATTTATCAGCATATTTTTCTCCTGTCCTCAAATGGTCAATTTAGTCAAGTTCTTTTGCAGACATGCCCTATCTGTAACATGTGTAATTAGTTTACCAGGTTTCAAGTCATCTGCATACAGACTAGAACACCTCAGATGGAAAAGATAGATCTGAAAGATACAATCTAAACAAGTATGGGCCTAGAGCACAGCCCTCTGGAACACCCTGACTGTAACAAAGAAATTCACCTGTCCAATTGCTGTACGATATTCGCCATGTCCTATTTGTAAGCCATGCAGTTATCCATCTTATCAAGAATACATGCCTAGTTGTTCTAATTTATTGAACAGTGTTTTGTTTATGACTCTATCAAATGCTAAAGTTACATCTATATAATTACATTACAACATGAATTTGCATTCATAGCTATCATATTGCTGTAGAACATAATGTTACAGGTGGTAATAGATCCATTTTCAACATATGCAAGCTGATATATGGTGTCAAGTCACAATTTTTCCAATTCTAACAATAACTTATCCAATATTATCTTAAGCGTGTGTATGACTCTGGGCTTCTCCTTTTCCCCTTTCCCTTAAAGACAGGTTTAATAAGTGCATGTCTCCAATCCTGAGGAATTTCATTATATTTATAGACCCTAGTAAATAACAGATATAATGGTATTTGTCTTCTTCAATTTATCCAAGTCTTTTGGGTTTCTAATACCATGATCGGAATGGACCCTATTCCTAAGTCAAAGTACAATTAAAGTTCATGAAATTAGTATTAATTTCAAACTTTGATGTCAGCAAAAAGTGCTTTTCTCAGCACCCGCAATGTGCCTAGTAAGCAATCTGTACGGGATTATAGGTATTGGTAACATATCTAAATACAATTGTAGATTCTTTTTTATAAAACACTGTTGCTCTTACAACTACTTCTATTGGAAATGTCTGGGTATCTTTCTTCCACATTGCTCTCGTTTCTGCCCGCAGATCCTGATATTTTATGACTTTGTGTCTCTCTGTACACAAGACATTGTAGTCACAGGGTGTGGCAATTTCAATGATCGATGATACTTTTGTCTTCTTATCATGGACCACTACATCTAGTTTTCTAGCATCTGTCTTCTGAACTGTTGGTAATGGGTGATCCCATGTGATGTAGACCATCATTTTCTATGATGCTTTGTGGCTTATGTTTCCAGTGTTTTTCAACCAGTTTAGTACCATAATGTTTGCACATTCCCCAGTGCAACAGTCTTACCACGTTATTATGCCTTTCAGTATAGAGATCTTCTGCCATTAGTATGTCACAACCAGCAATGAGGTGTGCAACTGTTTTCAATCTGGTTTTACAAAACCTACTTATTTACCTATTTGTCTGTTTCTCCCACATGTTCAATGGACTTTGTAAACCAGCGTGTATGTAGCCCACTATCTTGAGCCGCCAATATTAACCTTTCATCTCTTGGTTTGAATCTGCCTCTCATTAAGCATTCCTGCATTCATTCCTGATCAACATGAAGTTCTTCCAGAAGTTTTCTATACTGGCAACTATATTTATTCATTTCCCACATTTCTTGCCTTCTCATCTGGTCCTTCACCTTATATTCTCTATTTTGTTTTTTGACACATTCAGTTGCTGCCTGATTTTTATCTACTTGTAGTGGTTTGATTTCCATTCCTGCTTGACGCTGATATGCTTCTGCTAGATTAAGCAGAGAAGTCATCTCAGATTATTCTCCTCATCTTTCAAATCTTTCACTACATTTGGATCTTGTGAGGTCTACAGATATGTGTGGAGTCCCATGATTGCAAATCTATACATGTAATCAATTTCAAGGAGGCCCATCCCTCCTTCGGAATGGAGAATGTATAATCTTGGTATGCACTGATTTTTATAAGTCATTTGGTGAATATGAAGCATCCTTCTTGTTTTCCTCTCTAATCTATCCAACACATTTTGGGGCCAGTCAGTCACTCCAAAACTGTAAGTTAGGACAGAAAGAGCAAACTGGTTTATAGCTTGGATTTTGTTCCTAGATGTCAGATGAATTTAAGTCTTCTAAAGTATTCCT
Organism: Protopterus annectens; assembly: GCF_019279795.1. Classification (NCBI taxonomy): domain Eukaryota; kingdom Metazoa; phylum Chordata; order Ceratodontiformes; family Protopteridae; genus Protopterus; species Protopterus annectens. The sequence goes on from NC_056749.1 coordinate 247,418,751, forward strand.
TACTAAGTATTATTCACATTTGTTAATGTTTTATTGTTGATCCTTCATCAGTTCCCAAAGATTTATACACTACCTCTTACTCAAGTTATTTTATATCACATTCTTGACTCAAACTGATATTTTCCTGGTGCTACAGTTTTCCTGCTTTAAAGGCTGGTTTGCACATTTATCAAGACCAAATGACATTCTTATATCATCTGAAAAAGTTCTGACAACTTGCAATTGTGCTTTCAACTCCACATCTGATGAGCTATACAGTTTTAAATCATCAACAAAGAGAAGATAAGTCTTTACACTTTGTTGTTTGCTAGGAGCAAAATTATAGCCATGGCCTAAGCTGTTAAGTAGACAGCTTAATGGGTTAATGGCAAGGCAAAAAAGCAGCGGTGACAAAGAGTCACCCTGGAATATCTTCCTTTGAATTTTTATCCCTCGAATAATAATTTGTCCTTTATCATGGCTTAATTGCAAAGCAGTCTGCCGCTGTTTCACGGTCACAGTAATGTAGTTGATCAGTGTAGGGTGTATCTTATACATTTTTGAACATTCTTTTATCCATGAATGTGGGATACTATCAAATGCTTTTTTGTAGTCAATCCACACCATACTTAGATTCTTCCCCTTTTTACAGTTCTCCACTATGACTTTATTTAACTACAAATGATCTTTTGTTCCATGTGACTTTCTTTTATTGCCCTTTTGTTCTACTGCCATAATTGAGTTTTCTTCTAAATGACTATAAACTCTGTAGGCATCAATTCCTATATATAGTTTATACGTCTTTAGAAGGAAAGTTATTGGTCTATAATTTTTAGGGTAGCTTGCAGGTTCAATCTTAAGTAGGAGCATTGTTTTTCCTGTTGTTAGCTAGGTTAGGGTCTGTTCAGGGTGTGTATATAAATAGTTCTTATTCATGGCTAAATCTTCGTGCAAGGCTGTTAATACTTTTAACCAAAAGTTAGGTACTGCATCTGGGCCTAGGGCTTTTCCTGTTAGAGGCTTTTCTTAACTTTGATTTAATCTCTCTGGTTGTTACTTCACCCCATTTCATATTCTGTACCTTTAAACTTCTTATTCTTTCTATTACTTCTTCTATCCATTTAGCATCTTTGTTATGGTTCCACAAGATTTTTGTAGCTACTTCTCTAAAATGCATCTATTTCTTCTTTTTTGGCTTTCTTTTAATTCCTTTTACCTTGTTTCCCAATTCTCTATAAAACTGTTTTGGGTCATCAATAAATTGCTTACTTTGTACTTTTCCTTTATATTTATTTGCATATCTTCTAAGTTTTTCCTCCTGTGCTAAGATTTTTAGTTTGTTGTTTGTGATAATGCATGATAGATCCTGGTCTGTTCTAATACCGTGCATTGCTTTTATCAGGTCTATCTTTCTTAGTATTTTTCTTGATCTGTTCCCTCTTCTATATTCTTCTAACAGTGACATTTCCTGTCTTGATTGCGTTATAATGGTACTGTAAGTTCTTGTTGAAGTGTTCTCAGGTCATTATTACTAATTCCATTTCCACCCTGGACTTTGGATCCAGTTTGCATAGTTATTTTTCAATATAATCCAATCTGATTTCAGTATTTGAGGTCACCTAGACGTCACTAGGACAACTTATTTTTGGAGTCAATTTGTTTTGCATAAGATTTTGCAAATATATCTATAATCTGTTGTGCCTGAGAATACATTTTTGAATCTACACAAAGCTTATCAATTTATGTGTCATTACTCCTACCCCTTCCACATATTATGTATCTATAAAATGATTTAATTATGCTCAATATCTTTATTTAAATTTTCTTCAATTTTTTCTTGACCTTGTCTCACACTATGCTTAATCTGTTTACCAAGCTTGTTTATTTCTGTTGTCAAAGTTGTAGTTCAACCTGTTTTCCATTTCTTATATTTTTTGTCTCTCACCTTAATCAAGTATCTTGTTCTTAGGGAAATATATCCTCCTGGCATTGTGTGCCTAAATCCTGATGTTAAACATTTTTTTGATTTTTTTGCTTCAATAAATTTCTCTTTCAAAACTGGTTCAAATGGAGCAAGTGTTAACTTCTCTTACACAAAATTAAGATCCCATGAAATAGCCACTGGTTTTCTTGGAGGCCTGTTATGCAAAACTCCTTTGAAAAACATTTTTAACTGAGAATGCATTGAAAGAGGAGGATCCATGGGCAAACATACTAAAATGGCTGATAAATAAATCTTGTTGTGGAAGTAAGAAAGGCCATAGGATAGTAATTCACACAAATATTGTAAAACCAGAGAAATAGTAGCCCTGAACAGGTGCTATTTATGTTATTGGCACCAACTAGAAAACCTTTTTCATTTGTTAATATATGATTTTCAAGTAGCAGGCTTTCTTGTCCCCATTAGTACTTGCTGTACATCCTCAGTAAACAGTTACCTAAAGGGAATTAAGACCCTGTGATCCAAGTAGTCAGCTGAAGCTGACAGGGGTTGGGGTGTTTCAAACACCCCGATATTGTGTGAGTAGATCCATTCTGTGAGGAAGCTAGTGGTAATTGCCCCTGAGAATTTCCAAAAGAAGAAAGAAAAATTATGTACTTACAATAACGTTCCATCTGTGTTGTCCCTTTTCATTCTTCCTTAATGTATGGGCTCGAATCCGACTCGGCCATTACTCCAGCTTGTGGAGACCAACAAACTCTTGAGCTCCTTTCCTACCCACAATGCCCCATGCCCAACTTCCTCCAGATCCTATTCACAGCTTGAGAGAGAGAGAGAGACTATAAAAGAATAGCCATGACTGGAATTCAACACAAGGGATATATGGTGTCCTTGGTGTCTTTTAAGGTCCCATTCCTCCAGAAGTCATTACAGAGAAATGGAGGGGGATGAAGGGTGGGGAGTTGAGGAAGAATGAAAATGGACAACACAGATGGAATGTTATGGTAGGTACATAACTTCTTTATCTGATGTCGATTTTGATTCATTCCTCAACATATGGGACAGAGTCCCCAGCTACCTAAATTCCTGGGTGGACTCTAAGGAAGAATATGCCTAAGTATGATTGAACCAAAGGCCACTAATCCCCTTGAGACCAGATCTAGTTTGTAATGAGTGATAAAGGTATGAGGATTTGACCACATAGCAGCTGCACAAATATCGTCCATGGATGCTCTATCCTGGAATATGGTGGAAGTAGCCATAGATCTAGTGGATTAATGGTTTTGGTAGGGGGAGATTCAATTTAGTCTAGACAAAAGAGATGCAATCTGTCAACCATTTGGCTATAGTTACTGTTGTGACTGATTTGCCCATCTTATGATGTGCAAAGGAAACAAAGAGCTTGTCTGACTTTCTAATTTGTTTTCTTTGGTGCAGATAGAAACATAATTACCTATGAGCATCCAGTAAGTGTAGCATATATTCTCCTTTATTTGTAAAGTTTGGGAAGAATACTGGCAGGTTAATGGTTTGGTTAATGTTGGATTCTGACACCACCTTAGGTAAGAAGGATGCATTAGTATGTAAGATGACCCTATCCTTGTGGAAAATCAAATATGGGGCTTAGAAGATAATGCTTGAAGTACTGAAATTCTTCTAGTAGATGTAATTGCCACTAATAAGGAAGTCTTCCAGGCAAGGATTTTAAATCACATTTAACTGCAAGTTCAAGGGGAGATTGTGTCAAGACTTGCAGTACCAAATTCAAATCCCATGGTGGTATAGGATCTTTGTAAGGAGGTCTAAGTAGAAGAGCACCTTTCAAAAATGTTTTGCATATTTTGGAGGAAGCTTGGGAAGAATTCTGAAATCCAACATGGAAATTCAAAATGGCTGCAAGCTGGAGTTTAATAGTTAATGAACTAGCACCCTCATTAAATAAACTTGATAAAAATTCAATAACAGAATGTATTGGGACTGAGAAAGGTTCTACCTAATTCCACTCTGCCCAATAAACAGATTTTCTCAATTTCCTTTTGTGCAGTTTTCTCATAGAGGGTTTATGGGAAGATAACAGAATGGAACAACATGCAAAGAGAGCATAGGTTGCCTGGCTATTAATGGAATTGGAGAAACAATACAGTCAGTTTGAAGTTTGAGATGTCTGGGTGAATCCAAAGAGGGTACTGAAGATGTGGCCAAAGAAAGGGGAGCCAAATTTGTTGAGGTCAGTAAGGTGTAATGATAATGACTTTGCTCTTCAACTTGGCTGCTTTCTGAAGGAATTTGGGAAAGTTGGTGGATAAGCTTACAGAAGACTGGGGGGGCAATCATGGAGAAGAGCATCCCTCTGTGACTTCCCTGATGGGGGTAATAGGGCAAAGAAGCTGCTGCACTTGTTGTTTAAGGGAGATGCAAAGAGGTCACAGCAAGGCTGACCCAACTGATGGAAAATCATGTCCATCGCTTTGTTGTTGAGGGGACCACCCATGAGGTAGTAAAATGGACCTGCTCAATTTGCCTGCTTTCATGTTGGACTTCTCTGGAATGTGCATTGTAATTAGAAAGTGGTTGGAGTAGCTCACCCATTGCCACACCCTCAGTGCTTCTCGACACAGCGGGTAAGACTTGGTTCCCCCTTGTTTGTTGATGTACCATACTACTGACATGTTTGTTTGGATCCCAATTGTTCTGAGATGGAGAGAGTCTTGGAATGTTTGCAACACCAAAAGCACCACCAGAACACTGATATGCAATTTGGCCTCTTCAGGAGATCAAGGGCCTTGGACTGTTTCCTCAGAAGATGCCTCCCCCACCAAATCTTGGAAGCGTCCGTGGTCACTATGGCCTTGGGTTGAGAGAGAATGAAAGGACAACCTTGCAACAGTTGCTGTGACTGCATCCACCAGGCAAGATAGTGTTTGCATATCTGAGTTATTCTTATCTTTGCCAACATGGATTGAGAGAATTGACCATTGTGTTTGTAGCATCCATTGCAGAATTCTCGTATGATATCTTGCTAAAGGAAGCAAGATTACTGATGCTGGCATTGAACTAAGGGCTTGCAGAAACAACAAGGCTGAAATTTTAGAATTGCAAATTATTTTCTTGACCTGATTTCTCAATGTTTGTACTCTCGAAAGGGGAAGAGAAGCTACCTTAGATACTGTGTTGAACATTGCTCCTATGAACGCCAATGTCTGAGTCAGTTGTAATTAAAACTTATTGTGATTGATGGTTATTCCAAGATATGAACAAGTTTGCAATATTTGTCTCGTGCTTGTACCAGTTGAGACATGGTCGGAGCAGTAATGAACCAGTCATCCAAATATGGAAACATCCAGAATCTCTGCAGTCTCAGGTGAGCTGCTACTACTGCCATGCACTTGGCGAAAACCATAGGGGCTGTGGTGAGGCCAAAAGGGAGTGCTTTGACTGGCTTGCAGTCAGAAGATTGAGTACCTTCTGGATTGCCTGTTCATTTTTATGTGATATTTTGCATTCTAAAGGTCTGTTGAGCACATCCAGTCGTCCTTGCTCAGAAAGGGCAGAATGGACTAAACCATGACCATCCGGAGCTTGGTGTGTCAAACTGATTTGTTCAACACACTGAGATCTAATATCATTCTCCAGTCCCCTGTTTTCTTTGGCACTAAGAAGAATCTTGAGTAAGTTCTGGATTCTATTTGGTCTGGGGGACCTCGTGAATCACTTTTTTTTCTAGAAGCTTTTGTATTTGTGCTGCTGCTTCCCTATGACTGAGTGGAGCATTGGGGATTTCCTGGGTAACAGGGTGGAAGGGAAAAGGGAGTAATGTAGCCTCTGTAAATGATTCTCTACACCCAAGTATCCTTTGTTATGTTTATCCAGGCTTCTTAGTGCAGAGATAAGTGACCCCCAACTGCCTCCAGAGAAGGCATTCGTGCCTCCCTTCAGGAGCGCTGAAAGGGTCTGTTGGAAAAGGTATCTCTAGAACCTAGGTTTTGTGGCCCTCCTCTGCCACAGGGGCATTTTACCATTATTGCTCCCCCCACCTCTGGAGGAACTACCTCCACATGTGTCCTGGAAAGGACCCTGAGACTTCTTGAACCACATCTTTCGACCTCCCGGTTGGTTCCTGGAAAAGGTCTGTTGAGGGGTTGAAAAACATACACCCACAGCAGACAAGGTCTTTCTGTTCTTCACAGATCTGGAGGCTGTGTCTTTTACTATGGGGTCAAACAAGGAAAAAACATCAGAAAGAGGCACTGATGAAAGATGACTTGAAGTGTTCCGCAAAATCACACAGGTGCATCCAGACATGCCTCCTGATGGAAATGCCTGAACCCACAGCCCTTGAGGCACCTTCTGCAGCATGCGAGATGAGTCTCATGGATGAATTCACAGTAGATTGAAGGGTAGCCAACTGTGAGGCCAGAGAAGTTTGAGCCTCTGCAATAGTGGCAAGTATTGTAAAGCAATCTTGTGAAGTGTGCCAAGTAGTTCAGAAATGGGACAGCAAATTTTGCTGAAGCATATACTCACTTCCCAAATCTGTTCAGAGCCCTAGATTCTCTATTAGGGGGATGGACAGTGGAACTTTGTTCTGTGAGTTCATTCTTTGTAGCTGCTGTCATGACCATAGCATCGAGTGGTACTCCCTTATTCCAATGCTCTCTTTCTACTGGTGAAGCGAGAATCATGTCTGTTCTCTTGGGGATCAGCTCAATCACATCAGGTTCCTTCCATGCCCACTTAGACACCAAATCAATGAGGTCATCAGCAGGCAGAATGGCCCAGGAGGTAGACAGGCCAATCACAAAAGCTTCCAGAAGTACTGACTCTTCAGGACTTGGATTTTGGGCAGACCACGCACCCTTCTGTTCAAGTATCTCAAGGATACCTCCAAATGAGACTTCATCGGGGTGGAGATTTATGAGTCCCTTCTCCCTCATTGAAGTCAGTATCCTTGGTGATGGACTCCTGGGGAGTCCAAGTACTTCCTCTTGCACATCTTCTTCCTAGGGACTTCTTTGGTGGATGATCCAGAGCAGTATCAGAAAAGATGACAGTACCCAGCTGGGTGGTCTGGTACCTCTGGGCTGGTTCTCCCAGTGGTGTAGAATACTGAAGATCATGGTCCAAAGTCAGTACAGATGTAAAGGGTGGATCTGAGGGGGAAGGACCTTCCTGACCTGCAGGAACAGAGAAAACCCTCTTCACAACCTCAAAGCCCAACTACTCTGGACAGAAGGAAGGCAATGGAGCCAAAAAAGCAAGTTTCTGGTCTGCCACCTTCCTCCACTCTGAGAGCTGTCCTCCCAAGATGGAAGCTGGTGCTAAGGCATCCAACACCAAAGCTCCAAGGAGAAGAGATGGCTTTGAAAACCTTGGAGTCAACTCTATCCCCACAGACCTGACCTATAAGCTTCAGCTCCAAGAGCCATCTGGATCTGAAGATGTTGGGGCCAGAGCATTCAAAGTAATAGTCAGATCTGAAGACATCACTGTCTTCGGATCTGACACAAAAGGACCTGGAAAGCTCAGATCCGAGGACTCTTCCACCACAGGAGGAGTTGTTATCAGTGGAACAGTGGATGGACAGTGTTCCTGACCTAAGGAGTAGGAACCATGAAGACTCCCTTCTGAAATTGTTTTTTGAAGAACCTCCTCATCATCCTTTCCACATCTGCCTCTGTAAGACTTTTGGAGGAATGAGAGGACACTACTGAAGAAGACTTAGTGTGGTGCTCCAGAAAGGCAAAGGGCACCCTGGACAGTACAGGATCCACTGTGGGAGAATACTGAGTATGAGGTAATGGCTTAGGATCAGAGGACTTTGGATCCATAGTGTGTTTTGTTGGATTGGAGGAAGGACTTGCCAGATACCTGATCGGATCTGAGGATGGTCGGATACAATTTTGATTTCTTTTTCTTTGGTTCTGAAGAAGTCAAAGCCATGGAATCAGAAGATCTGGACCTTTTTGAAGGGTCCTTGGATTTTCCCTTAGGAAACTGAACTCCAGCGATGGCCTGGGAAAAAGGCATTGGCAATAAGCTTTTTAATATTAGCTTGTTTCTCCTTTCTGTGAGAGCTCTGGGGTTGAACCACTCCAGATATTACATTCCTGGTCTAGGTTCTCAGCCCCTAAATAGTCCACACAAAGAGTGAGCATCAGTAAAATGCATCTTGTGCCCACATTTTATACATTTTTAAAGCCTTTTTCAGACATACCTACAAGAGACACTCTAAACAACCAGATATCAGCAAAAGGCCAAGATGTCTATACTGGCAGCAACAAATTAAATACTGCCACTAGAGGAGGGAAAGGGCAGAGAAAAAAGGTAGCAGTTTTTTTTTTTTTTTTTTACTAGAAAGAAGATAGATATAACTGCGGGGGTAGGAAATGCCTACCAATAATGATAGCTAGAATACCTTCATAAGTGTATAAGAGGGAGTAAAAATGAATAAGAGTAGCAAAAACACAGAAGAAAGTACAAAGTTATTAAATAGAGAGATTTACTAAGCAGACAGCAATTAAGGGTAAAGTTTCAAGGAAAAAACACTTATCTCAATGCGATCACTTGACAGCTGTAGTCTACCATGTCTGGTCAGGAAAGTGGCAAATGAGATCTGACAGAAGTTAGGCATGAGGCACTGTGGATGGGAAAGGAGCTTGAGAGTTTGCTGGTCTCCATGAGCTGGAGTAACAGCCAAGTTGGATCCGAGCCCATATTTTGGGGAATGAATGAAAATTGACAACATCAGATCCACTGTTGCCTGTGCCAGAAGGGAGCCACCACAGTGAACTTAGAGGATTCCTTCTGAATCTTCATAAGTACCCAGGATATCACCAGAAAGGGTGGAAAAGCATAGAGGAACAGGCTGTGGAGCACAATTTTGTCAGCTGTTTGCTCAGAGAAGAGGCAAATAGGTCTAGTTGATGAGGAACAACCCACAGATGGATCAAATATTGAAAGACCCCTGATTTAGTTTATATTTGTGAGGGTCTACTCTTGTCCTGCTCAACTTGTCTGACACACTATTTTGCTCTGACAGAATGAAGGATACCTGTAGAGCAAGACTGTACTGTGAAACTATATCCCAAGCTAACATGGATAGTCTGCAAAGGGAGTAAGACCTGGTTCCCCCTTGCATGTTGATGTAACACATGACTGTGGTATTGTCTGTAGCAACTTGAAGAGGTCCAGAGGACCAAAGATAATTCAGAGAGTTGAGTGCCTTGATCAGAGCAAGCATCTCTTTTATATTTATGTGCTTGCATCTGTTCTTGGTAGCCTATCTACCACAAGAGGAGTGGCTTCTGGCCCAGAAACTGTAGTTTATTGGCCATTTGGGCAGTTTTTCCATCTCTTTCAACTTTCTGGTTTAAAAGCCCGCATTTGTGCTTGTTTCCCACCTTTCCTGTAACTAGTCTAGTCCAGGTACAGATTTGCTGTAGCCAGGACTGTTTATAATCTTCTGAGCCCCCCAAGCCTTTCTGTGTTGGAGGGAAGCCTTCTAGCTTATCCGTGGGAGTGGTAAACACTAGGTAGCCTATCACAGGAGGAGTGATTTCTGGCCCAGAAATTGTAGCTTATTGGCAATTTGGGCAGTTTTTTTCCATGTCTTTCAACTTTCTGTTTTAAAAGTCCATATCTGCGCTTGTTTCTCACCTTTCCTGCAACTAATCTAGTCCAGATACAGATTTGCTGTATCCAGGACTGTTTGTAAGCTTCTGAGAGGTGCCAAAGTCTGCTCTTCAATTCTTCCTTTAGATCTGCTAGTTCTCTCCTCTCATGCACTTTTACTAGCTTATTAGTTTAGCAATTTACCAGACTTCTTGTAGCAATTATTGTAACACACAAAAGTACTACCAGCGCTAAACGTTCTACAAGGAAACAGCTCCAGTATTTATTAATGCCTACCCCTCCAGGTATGTCTAAAGGTCAGTTCCCTGTGCTTTCACCTATTAACCTGGTGAACTTGGGCATCCTGAGGCTATGTAGCAACTGCCTCATGTACACTGACAACCCTCTTCCCTTACCTCCCAACACTCAGACTTGTGAGAGATGCACTTATATATCCAAATAGGAGGCAACGCACTCTCCAGCAAAGACCGGAATAGCTGGTCAAGAGGAGAAGGTCAACACTTGCACCACACCACATGGAACACATAGCCCTCCAGAACATACACCAGCACTGCCTTCACATAAAAACGCAAAGTCAATAAAAATCTACCCAAACAGCAGAGACCTCCAAGGCAGAAATGCACCCGACCACCCCAACACAACACTAATCACGAGACTCACAACTCTACTAAATAGTGTGCCACTCAACCAAAGTCCCTAAGGCAAAACAGCATGCCCAACACACTAGTCATAGGTGACTCGATAGTGAGGCACACTGATGTCCCATTCACTAGGTTGAATAAGGAGAAAGTAACATCAGCTGCCTGTCAGGCGCCAGGATCTGCCACATAACGCACGCACTCAGGTCCCTCAACAACAGGTACAAATATGACTCTGTCATTGTACATCTGGGTGTGAATGTCCTGAGACGTACCTCCTTGGACTACATGAAAAGAGACATGGAGGACCTCTTGGATTATGTAGCCCAGGCGGGTATGACCCTAGCCCTGAGCAGCATCCTACCATCACCCAGAATGATACCACAGTACAAGCAGAAAATGATTGATTTCAACAATTGGCTAAGTTTCTGGTGTCATTCTAAGGGGATCCAGTATCTGTCTGCCTGGGATTACATGACTGACAGACCTTGATGCTTTGCCAGAGATGGCCTGCATCTGTCACCCCTGGACTTACAGATATTGGCCAAGGCTCTTGACACCTCTATAGTGCCTTTTTTAGGTGGTGTTCCAAAGACCAAATTACCACCATAACAGCTACAAACAAATGCAATCTGAGAGTCATGCTGCTCAACGCTAGAAGTCTAAATCTCAAAATGCACTCACTTGAAGCACTCCTTAAAATGGAGAACATCGACATTTGTGCTGTAACAGAGACCTGGTTCAAGGCAACAGAAAGCACCCCTGCACTACCAGGCTATAACTCATTCCACACCTTTCGGCCCCAGAACTTGGACCGAAGCTCCAAAGGCAGTGGTGTTTCCATATTCATAAAGGATGCACACACCTCCAGATTGGTAGCCCAACATAACGCATCTGAGATACTTCAGGTGCAGTTAACATTGGGTAAGACAGTGATTCAGGTCATAACCTGCTATAGGTCCCCAACAATGTCCCAAAAATCACACTCCATGTTCCTAAGTACCCTGGAGCATATTAGGGTCCAACCTAACACTCTCATACTGGGCGACTTCAACTACCCCTCCATTAACTGGGAAAACTACTCATGTACCAATACACTTGCCCAATGCTTTCTAAAATTCATTAATTCCAATGCTCTGGACCAGCTCATTCTTACCCTCACTAGAGGTAGCAACATCCTTGACCTGGTCATTACTAACATGGGTGACCGTTGCTCTACACGAATAGTCAACTCATCCCTGGTTAGATCTGATCACAAACTAATCGCTTTGGAAAGCCACATCCCTCCCATCCACCCCCACAAAGGAACCACCATGAAAAACTTCTCCAAAGCTAACTTTGGGCTCCTAAAAACAGAGGTGGCTATCTTCACAGCACCCATGCAAATGGAGAACAGTTGCATGACAGCCAAATCATACACCAGTGCACTGTACGAACATGCACACAAATGCATAGATCTCACCATACCCAATAGAACCAAGACAATCTCCTCAAAAATAGGAAGCCAATCTGGTGGTCCCCTGCCAAAAACAAACTCTACAACAAAAGGAGGAAACTGATGCGGAAAAAGGTGAAGTCCCAAGAATGGAAAAACTCCCTTATCAGCCTCAACAAAAGGTTGAGATCCCTCATCAAATCCTCTAAAGTTAGCTATGAAAACAGAATTGCAGCAGATAGTAAAGACAACCACAAGGCCTTCTATAGTTATGTAAAGAATCTCCATGGCAACACCCAGATTTGCTCAGAGCTACTGTACAATGGTACCTCCTATACCGAGCCAACAGATATTGCCAATATACTGGCCGACAGATTCAGTGCTAACTTTACCTCCCCCCCAAAAGACCAATCACAATACCAGTAGATTGCCAGGCACCCAGTATTACTGCTGTACAAGTTAAAACAGCACTGCAAAGGCCAAGAATACAGCTTCTATGGGACCTGACAATATCCCTGGCTGTACGCTACATGAACTACAGAGTGAACTGGCACCTCACCTGTGTGCCCTGTTCAATCACAGCCTCACCTCAGGTTTTGTTCCTACCGAATGGCACACTGCTACATTCATCCCTCTCCACAACGGAGGAGCGACTACTGACCCCAGGAATTATTGCCCAATTAGCCTGGCAAGTCTGATATGCAAAGCTATGGAATGCATCATCATGGACCTAATAAACAAGGATACAGGGAATCTCCAAACTCTGGATCCCACACAGTTTGGTTTTGTGAATGGTAGGTCATGCCTGCTCAACTTGGCTGACTTTTTTGAGTCAGTCTCCAGAGCTGTGGATGAAGACAAGGTGGTTCATACAGCCTACATTGATCTGGCCAAGGCCTTTGATACCATTACCCACTCAGGAATCATAGAAAAACTCACAAAGCTAGGCATCAACCCCTATATCATTAGGTGGGTTGCAAACTGGCTCACAGATAGAACCCACAGTGTGAAAGTAGCTGACTCCAAGTCAGACTGATGACCAGTCACAAGTGGAGTCCCAAAGGGTTCGGTCCTGGGTCCTCTCCTGTTTGGTATCTACTTCTGTGAAGTCCAGGCCAACACGAAGGAACTCTGGCTGACAAAGTTCGCAGACAATTGCAAGTTGGGAGCTATTATTAACTCCCCAAGTGATGTTGACATCCTACAGAAAGGCCTCAATGACACCAATGATTGGTGTCAGAACCATGGCCTTAAGCGCAATGCCAAAAAATGTGTCGTCATCCCCCTTGGGAAAAACCCAGTTCCCTTGAATTACCGCATTGATGGTAGTCCACTGAACACAGAAGGCTTTATAAGAGATCTGGGAACACAGGTTAACAGCAACCTCTCTTTTGACCACCACATTGCCACTATGGTCAGAAAGTCCTTCTGTGTGGCACATCTCATTACTAAGGGTTTTGCATCCAGGAAGAAAGAGGCCATTGTCTCCCTCTACTCTTCCTTCATTAAGTCAATCATCGAGTACAATGCCCCATTTGGCATGTACCTCACTAGACACCTGCAACAACTGGAGAGGCAGCAAAAGTACCTCACAAAGAGGATCCTAGGCCTTAAACACGTCTCCTATATGGACAGACTCAAAAAACTCCAACTATTCTCTGTCTCATAATGTCTACTTAGAGGCAATCTCTGCTTGACTTACAAAGCCATGTCTGACCCAGCTCTGTTAGAAAGGTTACATCTAAAGAAATCCCAATCCCTCCACACCACACACTCCAGTGACCTCAACCTCATTACCACAATGAACAGAACATGCTGGAGGGACAGGTTCATAACCCAGAGACTGCCCATGCTATAGAATAGACTTCCCATACATGTCAAACAGAGCACCTCACTGGTCCTCTTGCCCATGCTATGGAATAGACTTCCCATGCATGTCAAGCAGAGCACCTCACTGGCCCTCTTCAAAAGAAATCTTGATGAGTGGATGGGAAATAGAAAATTCACCCCGGGGATCACGCCAGTGGCTCTACTCGACCGAGGCACTAGGAACTAAGGTCAGGTGGCACGATGCCAGGGTAATCCTATGGGCTAGGCTTGTAAAGGCTCCAGGGCCATTAGCCTAGTACACACTTATGAACCTATGAATCTATACCCTTTGCCTCCTGAAACTGCTCCCCAAGCAAATGTTGAGGCATCTGTGTTGACTGGTTTGGAGCAGGGAGGGAGGAGGGGAAATCTGAAGTTACAGGAAAGTTGCTGTCTCCACCAAATGACTTCTCTTCTAACAACCCCCAGCATTTGGATTTGAAAAAAAAAAAAGGATACTGGTGCTGGGACCAAAGAGACTTCAGATACCAGTGTATCTTTCTCATATGACATTTTTAGGGGGTTATCATAGGAATCATAGAGGCCACGAGACCCAAAATCCTGAAGTATCCCATTGTGATGGCCAAAGTCTGAGTGGAAAACCCTAGAAAAAGCTATTTTTTCTTGTGGAAGAAACACTCTGAACTGAAGTGTCTAGCTGACACCCCAGGAACACAATCCTGTGTGAAGGAGTCAAAAAAGACTTTTGAATGTTCTCTTGGAATCATAGCTTGTGTAAGAGATCTCTCGCCCAAGCTAGAGATTTCTGACACTTTGAAAAAGACTCTGTAAAGATAAGCAAGGCATCTAAATATGGCAAAATGTGGATACCCTGTAGTCTGTAATGAGCTATAATTGGAGACAGATACTTTGTAAACACTCCTGGTACCATGCATAGTCCAAAGGGTAAGCTAGAGAACTGATAATGTGACCCAGACAAACAAAACCATAATAATCACCCGAAGTTTGGATGAACAAGGTTGTGATGACAGCATTCTAAACTTATACACTATCACAGACAGGCTCAGGGAAAAAAAGAACTAGTCTCTAAGCATTTTCTTTCCTTTGCACTAAAAAAATCCTTGAATAAAAACTTTTCTCAACCTGAGAAGGAGGAACTGGTTTTAAGACTCCATGAGACTGCATGTGTTGAAGGACAGGGAAGTTGAGCATTTTCTTTCTTATACAGTAAACACATCCTTAAACAAAAATCTTTCCCAACTTGGGAAGGAGTAGTGGTTCTATGACTTCCCGGGATAGCATGTGTTGAAGAAGTCTGGGGATTTCCTCCCACTGTCATCTATAACCTTGATGAATGATCTTCAGAACCCATTTATCTGAAACCATTTCTTGCCCAAGAGAAAAGGGGAGATTCAGACTTTCTGAATGGAGAAGGGACTGACAAGGTAGGGTGGGGGTGGAATACACTGTGCCTTAAATAGTCATTCTAACTTGTTAGACTGTCCTTGGTTTTGGAGGTTCCTGAATTCTTTTTGAACCCTCCTGCCATTTCTTCTTAAACATCTGTTTACTTATATTTTGGTGAGACTGTTTATTTTCTTTTGAAACTGGACGAAGGGTTAGCAAATCCCTTACTAAATTTGGAAGAACAGGGCTGAAAGTTTTTGAGAGATTCCCTGTATCAGCTTACCCTTTTCATTGTAGTTTTTGATAACCTCTGCTGCAGAGAAACCAAAAACTACTTTTCTATCCAAAGGGGAATGTAAAATGTCATTTCCACATCATCTAGGGGGTTCTGAGAATGCAGCCCAGCAAACCTCCTGAAAACATTAACATGGCCATAGCCCTGGAAGAAGTATTAACTGAGTCATACACATAACTGTACAAAATGCGTTGTGACCTGTAAAAATGGAAGAAACGAAATTATTTAAAGTAGATTTTCCTCACAAGAAAAAGCTGCAGTCATAACTTTCCACATACTTTCACAATTAGTCAGAATAAACTTTAACATATGAGCCAAGTAAATCAAAATTCTAAAAATCTAAGTTGCAGAAGCATACACTTTTCCCACATATTTATCAATTTATTTATTTTATTTATTTATTTATTTGCAGTTTGTTTACCAGGATGGTCCATTGGGCCAAGAAGAACCCGTTTTCAATGGAGTCCTTGGGAGAAAAGCTCCATAATAATAATAAAAAAGTTATAATCGTGTAATTGTATCACATTAAATACAGAAATACAAATAAAATCACAGTGTTTAAAGATACAAACAAAATTAAGAGAATTATTGTAAACGTTTGCTACTACTTTACAAGGGAAAGAAACAAGAGTTTGAAGTATATGAGATAACTGAGGTATAGAGAGGAGAAGAGATTATGTGGGATGGGAGCAGCAGCATTCCCAGACAGATGTTAGATGTACGTGGAGTGAGGTCTTGAAGGAAGAGTGACTAGAGATGGTACGGATCGGTGGTGGTAGGGAGTTCCACTGCCGAGCAAGGGCAAAGGATAGTAGACTTTTGCCAGGGGGGGGCAGGTAGGTTTATGCAATTCTATCAAGTTTTGATTGTTGGATCTTAAGGATCTTTCTGGAAGGTGCATTTTAAAGGAGGTGGATAGGGAGGGACAGAGGGAGGGGCTAAAAATGAGTTTGTGAACATGAGTGAGTTGAATGTAGGTGAGATAATTGGGTAGCTCAAACCAATTTAGTTTGTGAAGGGCAATACAGTGATGGGTAGAAGATTTGTGGCTAGTGGCAAACTTGGCGATCTTATTATAGCAGGAGGAGATTTTTGACTTAAGTGAGGATTGTAGGTTGGTTAGGAGTGGGGCACCATATAGGAGGGAAGGGATGAGGAATGTGGTAGAGAGAGTGTACTTAGTAGAGGAAGTGAGATAGTGACTATGGCGGTAGAGCATACCAAGTTTCTGGTGGGTTTTTTGATGTTTATTTGTAGGCGGGAGTTGAATTTATGCTGGTCATCAAGGAGGGCACATAATAGTTTGGCATCAGATACTATTTCGAGAGGTGTATTGTTGTGGCTGGTGATAGAGAATGAGTTTTTATCAATAGAGGTTGTTTTGGAAGGGGTAAATAACATAAGTTTTGTTTTTGAGGCATTGAGTGCTAGGTGATTGTCTCTCATCCACTGTTCAGTGATAGAGAAAGCATCCTGGATGAGTTTTAAGAGAGTGGGGATAGAGGTGGCAGAACAGATTATAGTTGAATCGTCGGCGTATTGAATAAGGTTTGCATTAGGGATTGGGCGGTGGAAATCATTTATGCAAATATTAAACAGAAGGGGACCCAGTATGGAGCCTTGTGGTACTCCTGTGGGGGTGTTCAGGAATGGGGAGGTGGCTTTTTTTCCATTTAACTGCTTGTTGCCTATTTGAGAGGTAACTGGAGAACCAGTTGAGAGAGAAAAGGGATAGGTTTAGATTAGAGAGTTTAGTTAAAAGAAGCTTGTGTGAGATGGTATCAAAGGCTTTAGAGAGGTCCAGTAGGAGGGTAGATACAGTACAGCCAGAGTCACGGCCTTTGTTAACAGTTTCTAGGAAGGAAAGAAGAGCAGTGGTCGTGCTGTGGCCTGGTCTGAAACCATGCTGTGTGGGAGTTAGTAAGTGGTTGTCTATAAGATAGGGTAGGAGTTGCAGATGTATGCATTTTTCAAGTACTTTGGAGATGGGGGATAAGAGGGCGATTGGACAGAAATTTGTGATATTGTTGTTGTTGCCCCCTTTGTGAAGGGATAAGACGAAGGCCAATTTCCAAAGTTGGGGTACATAGCCTTCTTGGATAGAGCGATTGATTAAAATAGAGATGGGAAAGGCAATGGCTTCAGCAGCTATGCTGAGAAAGTAAGAGAGGATGTTGTCGGGGGCATTGGAGCAAGGTTTCAGTTTCTGGAGAAGTTTTTTATGGCAGATGTGGGAATGGGTTTTAGAGAAAAAGGAGAGTGCTGAGGGGTAGATGTATTTAAGAGTGAAGGGGAAGGGGAGTATAGGGGAGGAGGTGAAGTAGCAGGGGGACTAGTATTGTCAGTGAAGGATGAGGTAAGTTTGCTAACTGAGTTGATGAAGAAATAGTTGAATTGTGTGGCCAGATCTAGGTCTAGAGCATTAGGGTCAGGACAAGGGTTTTCTTTTTTTGCCAGGATTAAGGATGGTAGAGATTCCATTCCAGAACTTTTTAGGATTTGTTTTATGGGTACTTTGTAATATGGAGAAATAGGCTTTGCGGTCTACTGTGATAAGCTTTTTGACATTGTTGCGGAGTGCTTTGTATTCATTAAGGGTGGAGGGGGTCTTATTTTTCTGGTGGCATAGCCAAGCTTTGTCTCTAAGGTGCATGGCAGTTAGTGTGTCCTTGGTTAGCCATGGGGCAGTTTTGCTTTTTATTCTTTTAGTTTTTAAAGGGGCAAATGCATCTAGGAAGTTTACGAATATTGAGTTGAAGTAGGTTCTGGCATAATCTAGGGGGAGAGTTTTCAGAGGGCTCCAGTTTATTGATTTTAGTGAGTTAGAGAAGGTATTGGGATTAAAGTTTTTAAGGGAACGAATGGAAATATAGTTATGAGATATTTGTAAGGGGGAAGGAAGGCGGTGGGCAAATGTGGGGAGGTGGTCACTGAAGGAACTGGGAAGTATGCCACTATTGGAGAAATAGTGAGGGTGAGAAACTAAGACCCAGTCTAGGATACTGCCACTGGAGAGGTCTTTAGAGGGTCTAGTAGTAGAATTGATTAGCTGAGAGAAATTATAAAGGTTAATATTAAGGGAGTTTGTGGGGGACTGAATGGAGAAGCAATTTATATTAATGTCACCTAAGATTATTGTTTCATTACTAATGTTGGTGGAAAGCCAGGAGAGAATATCTTCAGGTACAGAGATATTGTCCCCAGGTGGAATGTATATTGAGGCTATGCATATGTATTTGTGTTTGTTTAGTTGAAATAGTGCCAAGATTATTTCCATGTTGTTGAATTGGGGAATTGGTTTAGTATAAGGAACAACAGATAGGGATGGTGAGTATAGGAGAGCTACTCCTCCACCTCTTTTGAGAGTTCTATCTTTTCTGATGATATAATAGTTGGAGGTATTATTTCTGAGTCATTTATATGAGATTTTAACCAGGTTTCAGAAATAGCTAGGATATCTGGTTGATTGTGGTGGAGCCAGGCATGGAGGTTGGGGATTTTGTTGGCTATGCTTTGGGCATTTAGAGAGGTGAATAGGATGGATTTGGATGTTGAGGTGGGGGTATGGGGGCCTGGGTTAGGGTGTATGTCTCCAGAGAGAAGGATGGTAGTTAGCTGGTGAATTAGATTGAGGAGGTGCTTGGATAGCTTATTATTGGAGTAGAGTGTCATGAGATTTGGAAAGGCATGGTAGGTTGCTGAGGGAGCTGAGTGCTTATGGATAAAAATGAGTTTGTAGGGAAACAGTAGGTGGTTGTTGATGGGATATAGGCAGGGTGATATAAGGATTGATGGGTGAGAGGGTGGTTTGGGAAGTGGATTGGTAATATGAAAATATGGTGAATGGTTGAAGGAAAGGGGCTGAGTGAGATAGTAAATATAGGATAAGGAGAGAAGGATGAGTGTTTGAGTTGAGAAGGAAGTAGGTTTAGGAAGCATGGTGAAATTTGAATTAATTGGAGGGTGGGTATGCTATAGACTAGATGGAGAAGTAAGTTAGGCAGAGTATAGTGGGAGAGGTGAGTAGTAATAGATAGGGGGCAGGTTGTCAGAGCATTTCATTGGTTGGTGATGGGTTGTGTGGATTGGATTGTAAGGGAGAGGGTGTGGCTATTTGGAGTATAAGTTTAGATGTACTGGGGTGGGTGGGATTTGGGGGTAGGGTAAGGGAGCTGAGTGAGCCTGTAGGGCGAACGGAGCGGGTAGATCAAGGAGAAGAGAAATTGTCTACCAGGAACAATCAGTGATATAGAGAACAGGCCTAGAGCATGTGTCTATTCAGGTAAGGGTGTACTGGGATGCAGCTATGGGCTTTATTTTATTAGTTTTGTTGTGAGTTACAACTATGAACCAAATATTGTGGTGAACCACTAAAAAAGTTTACTGTTTTAACACGGACTGCAGCTGTAAGGATATATGGCTAAATAACATGAAGGGTAACACTGCCACCTAGTGGCTAAAATAGCAATTGCAACCACGAAAGTAGCTGAGGAGAAAAGTGGCAGTTAGGGGGGAAAGGAGACCACTGCAGGCTGCTAGCGACGTGCGAAGGGGCACTACACATGGCAAAATTATTTCACAATACAGAAGAGGTAAAAAACAGTAGGTAATTCACATACACTTGGAGGTCTTTGGGTAGCAGCACGTTGTGTCTTTACTTGAGTAGAATTCCAGGTGGCTTGCTATCAGAGGTGGTAATTCTGGCAAATATTGTGCAGAAACACTTTGGGAGGTAGAAAACAAAAGACTGGACAAGCTGTAAGGGAGAAAAACATAGGTCTACTATTAGTATTCTTACTAGTGAAGGGGGAGGAAGGAGATGAACAGTACAGTAGCTAGGAATTGTAAGGGAGATAGAGGGAGAGGTCAGAGAAAAGGGTGAGCATAAGAGCGGAGGTGAGTGGAAAGAGAGAGTCCTGTAGGTAAGAATGAGGGAGCAGCAGGAGATGTTGAAGTAGGTGGGAAAAAGAGAAAGGAGAAAGAAGAGAAAGTGTTCGAGGTAGCTGGGTGCAACAGAGTGAAAGCAGTTAGGTATAGCTGAAAGCAACAGTAACAACTTAAGTAAAAAATATAGGCAGCAGCAGGGATAATACTGACAACAACACTGTAACAACTTAAGCATATAAGAAACACAGTGACAGGCAGGTAGCACAATTAAAGCAGGAGCACTTGCAGTACAGTGAATGCAGCAGTGAAAAAGCAACTTTACAAAAACAAAATTAAGCAAAAATGAGGTAGCCTACAGCACCAAACATATTGACAAGACACATCAGCAGTTACATGCAATTGCAGTCAGAAATAATGTAGCAATGAACCAATATAATATGCGGTTTAGCACAAAGTAATATGCAGCCTGAGCATTGTAACTAAATTATCTGGTAATTTCACGTGCTCATACTATAGAAACTGAGGCTAGACTTCATAAACTAGCGACTAGATACCGAGTCTTTACTTGCAAATACATATGCAGTTTGAAACATGTAATGCCCAGGGGAGTAGTTAACTTGAGTCTGAGCTCGAAAGTATCTTTAGCCTCATGTGAGTTTAGTTACAGAGGTGCACACACACACACTACATATAGTGACAGCGCGAGCCAAGAAGGTTCTATGAAATTATACAGCAGATATAATGAGTAGTAATTAATCAGTTTGTTGTAGCCCACGTTATCAACTCAAGGATAGCAATAAACTAGGAGCTCACATATTAGAAGCCTATGAGTTTTGTTTTAATCGGGCTAAGCTAGTTTGGGTAGCAGAACCCCAATTGCTCTAGCAGTAGCTCCTATACAGAGCCTGTTATTTATTGGAGAATACAAGCAGGTTAGCTCTAAGCACTTACCAACAGGTGACGCCAGCAGCCACTGGCAAGGCAGGACTGGAATGACAGAGAATACCTCTTAAAAATAGCGTCACAGGAAGTAGGATCACTAAATAGCTATAGGAAGGGGAAAGCCAGTATGGAGGCTAAAGGAGGAGTAGGGACAGGAAATCTAGTGCTGACAGTGACAGGGACTAGAAAGGGGAGGGACAAGGGGTACCAGCAGGGAAGGAGGGAAGGTTACAGAGAGAGGGGGAGGGGTGTGTGAGGAGAGACAGCAAGGAGAAGGGAAATCAATAACCTTCTCATCCTTTTCAGAAAGAGTATGAAATGAATTAAACAAATGTTTAGTTGCAGTAGGATTAACTAAAGTTATAACTGCAGGGTCAGGTTTGGAAGGAGTGTTTAAAAACTTAAAAGACTGAGAAACTTTATACATTCTATCTGCCTTTTTAGGGGTTGCAGGCTGACTATCAGGAAAATGGCAGGCAATGACACACACTTTTTCCAGTGCTGACAGAACTGGAGGAGTAGGTGAAAGTTCTGAAAATTCGTTCTGTAGCAGCTCATAGTATTTTCTGAGGGACTGAAAAAATAAAAGTTATGTACTCACCAATATTATAGATACGTGTTGTCTGTTTCCATCCTACAGCAACATATATGTCCTGGATCTGACCTCAACCACTTTTATGCTTTGGTTCCAGTGCTCAGACTCTGCACCCAATCTGTAATCTGTTGGGTAGGGTACAAGCTACCTCTGATCAAGTTTGCCCTCTAATAAAAGGGAATTTAAAATTATAAGGGTGTTAACAGATAAACAACCTAGCTTACCTAAACACTACCCAGCTGAGAAAAAAGAGTGAGAGAGAGAAAGGTAAAACCTTCAGGAGCCAAGGAGAGGTCAACAAGGACCATTCTGGAATGGAAGTATAATAAGAAACTGAGTATACAAGAAAAATAAGGAGGAGGATGGTGTAAGGGTAGTTGAGGAAGAACAGAAACAGACAATACAGATCTATTATTATGGTGAGTATATAACTTTCGTATCTGATGTCTTTTCTGGCTGTTTCTCAACGTATGGGACAGAGTCCTCAGCTGCTTTCTCACTTGGGAGGCCCTACAAAACAATATTCCAAAGAAAAGCTGAACCAAAGGAGGCTCTAGACCTGCTTTGTAAATCAAATTTATAGTGTGAGATGAAGGAATGTAACTTGGGCCAGGTAGATGCAACACATATTTCATCATTTGAAACAATAAAAAAGACTGTAGATGAAGCCACAAATCTGGTGAAATGAGCCTTTGGAGTTGATGGAAATGTCAGTTCTATTTTGTGATAAAAAAAGGAAATGTACTTTGACAACCAGAGGGAAAGGCTGACTTTGGACACTTATTTTCCCATTTTAGATGAGGAAAGAGGCACAAATAACTGATCAAATTTCCTGAATGGTTTCATCCAATGTAAATAAAAATGTAACTGATGATGTACATCTAGCAAATGCAAAGTATATTCACCATTGCTTGAAACATTTGGGAAGAACACTGGAAGATTTATTACTGATTAATGGATGATTCAGAAGCCATCTTAAGAAGAAAAGAGAAGGTGATTCAGTCTGTCCTTGTAAAAAATTAAGTAGAGGAGTTTGAAGATATGGCTTGTAGCAGAAACTCTCCTGGCAAATAGCCCCTAGAAATAAAGTCTTCAATGAAAAAAGTTTTAGATCAGCCCTAGCAGCAGGTTTAAATGGGGGCCCAGTCAGAATGGTAATATCCCATAGAGGGACTGGGTCTCTGCTCGGAGGACATAGTAAAAAGACACCACATGAAAAACCTTGGATAATCTGAAAGATGCAATGGGCATATGGTTTTCAACCATATTTAAGGATGACATGGTGGCTAACGTCCTTAATTGTGGGATAGCTGACTCCACATTGGAAGAGATGTGCAAGGAAGTCCAAAACTGCTTGAAGAGAGGCTGAGAGAGGATCAATATTTTTTTTCAATTGCCGAAACAGAAAATATTTTCTACTTGCTTTTATAAACTTTCCTAGTTGAGGATTTTTGAGAGGAAGACAAAATAAAGACAAATGAAAACCTGGACTGCTGAACTATCATTGGAATTGGAGAAACCATGTGGTTAGTTTCAGGGACTGAATTCTTGAGTGAGGCAACCCCAGTGGGTGAGACAGATCTGGGTTGCAGCCCAACACCTAGAGAGGGTGGGCTAGATGAGGCTGGGGGAAGGAAATCACACTTGTCAAGGTCAATAAGGGACAACAAGGATGACTGTGACATTTGTTGCAGATACTTTCTGTAGAAACCTTGGAATCAGGGGTGTCGGAGGAAAGGCATAAAGGAATTCCAGGGGCCAAGGGTGCATTAAAGCATTTCTGAGTAATTTATAACCTCAGGGAATTAAAGGGAAAAACTTGTTACATTTAGTGTTGTGGGAGAGGAGAAGAGGTTGCAACAAGATTGGCTGCTGCTGCTGAAAATCTGCCCTTACACTAATGGATTGAGGCACCACTCATGAGGGAGCAGGATAGATCTGCTCAGTACATCTGCAAGTGTACTTGATTTCCCTGGGATATGCATTGCTATTAGAAAGTACAAGAGGATATCACCCATTGCCACAAACTCATGGCCCCTCAACACAAAGGATAAGGTTTGGTTCTTCCCTGTTTGTTGATATACCAAACAACTGACATGTTTTCTATCTGAATAGATATCACACCAAAAGGGAGAAAGTCCTAAAAAAGGCTGCTCTCATTTCCAATATATTGATGTGAAGACTGGCTCCTGTAAGGGACCGAGTGCCTTAAACTATCTTTCACATAAAATGCCTCCCTCCATCCTAGCTGGGAAAAGTCCATCGTCAATGTGGCTTTAGGGGGAAGGAAGAATGAAATGACGTTCCTGTAGAACATGGTGAGATTCTAGCCACCACTGTATATGAGTTCTGCAGACATTTCTTAGAAGTACTATAAAATACATTGGTTGTTTTCTGACTGAGCATTGAACTGCAAGAGTCCAATAAAGACTCCGCGTGTAGGATCTGGCTAGTGGTACTAATGTGATGGAGGCTGCCATAGGACCTAGAAGGTCAAGTATTAGTCTCTCTGGTGACTTCTGGTCAGATAAGACTTCTTGGGCATGTTGGTGAAGGGATGCAATTCTTGTTTAAGCAAATTGTGCTATTTGAAGTCTTGTGTCAAAAAATACTCCAATGAATTCTAGAGGCAGGAATGGTTGTATCTTGGACTTTTCTAAATTCACTGTAATCCCCAAGTCTGTGCATATTTGCAGGAAAGAGTCCCTGGCTTAAATAAGTAGATTCCTGGAAGGGGTGGCAATGAGCTAGTTGTCCTAATACTGGAATATCTGGAAACTCTGAAGTCTTAGATGTGCTGCCACTACTGCCATATCCTTGGTAAGCATCTAGGGGAGGGGCTGTGGTGAGACTAAAGGGTAGAGCTCCTAATTAGTAACAACTGGCTCCCAGATGGAAACAGAAGTACTTCTTGGAACATTTGTCCATCTTTTTGTGGCAGTACACATTCTGATAATCTATCGAGCACATCCAGGCACCCTTCCTCAGTAATGGAAGAATGGACTGAACTGTCACCATCCAGAATTTTGTTAACTTTGTAAACTTATTCAAGCGACTCAGGTCCAAAATTGCTCATAGGTTTCAGTTGTATTTCTCTGGCAATAAAAATAATCTTGAGTAAATTCTGGATCCTCTCTGGTTTGGAAGGACCTCTTGGATGACTTGATTTTTCAGAAGCTTCTTTATTTTTAAAGCAGGTTCTTCCCTTTGCGAGAGTGGAACATTGGGAATTTTTTAGGGCTTGAAGGAAGGTGTAGAAGGAAATGAAACAGCTTCTGGTCATGATCCTCTGCACCCATTTGTCTTGAGTGATAGATGGTCAGGTTGCTGGGGGCAGGGATAAGCACCCCTGACTGCACCAGAGTGCAACAATTGGACCTTTCAGGAGTGCTAGAAAGGCTCCTCCATGAAAAGACCCCTGAAACCTTGTTTTTTTGGTCCACCTCTGCAGCATGGGTGACATCCATTATGAGTTTCCCCACGGCCTGGGAAAGTTCTTTCTCCAAAAGTGTTGAATGCAGAGCCCTAGGATTTACAAAACCACATTTCCTTTCATCACTTTTGGTTTCTGGAGAAGGTTCCTTGAGGGGTAGAGAATTTGGTCCTTAAGGTAGATAGGGATTGATGTAGCCTCTTTCACTTTTGGCCCAAAGCTGATCCATCATAAGGGGTGTTGATGAAGGATGCCTTGAAATGCTGCACAAAAATCACATTGCAACCAGGTGTGCCTTCTTATGAAAATGCCAATGCTAGCTGCTCTAGACTCACCCTCAGTGTCATTAGAGATAAGCCACATAAAAGCACTAGATAAAACTGTAGGGTAGCAAACTGTGAATCAATGGGTTTTCTTTGATTTACAGTCAAGGTCCCTGGGACAGAACTGGTGATTTCCTTTGTCAAATCTCTCTGGAAATGAGTAGTGTGTGCCAAGTAATTAAGCTGTCTCACCAAAAAAAGTAGATGAGGTGAAAACATGCTTCTGAAATCTGTTCAATGCATGCAACTCTATCTGGTGGATATAAAGACCATCTTTCATCTGCAAGCTCTTTCTTAGTGGCTACCATCAATACCTTAGACTCTACTGCAGGACTTTGGTCCAATGGGGACTGTCTTTGAGGGCAACCAAAAATGTGTTGGGCTTTTGGGGGATAGGTTTAGCTGTGTCCAGTTCCTGCCATGCCCAGGAAGAGATTAGGTCTATCATCTCAGCAGCTGTGTGTGGGGGGGGTGTTACTCAAGAAGTAAATAGGCCAGAACCAAAAACCTCAAGAAAAAATATATTTTTTCCAGAGAAGGTGCTTAGGAGGACTAACTCCCTTTCTGTATAAGAAGTTGGAGACTCTCTCTTAATGAGACATCCTTGGGGGGAGGGGGTTATTTGGGAGAACCTTCTCCCTTATCAAAATCACTGTCAGTGGTTGATGATTTCTTGGGAGAATCCAAGCGTATCCTCTTACACTTATATTTCCTGAGAATCTCTTCAGTAGTTTGTTCAGGGGAGGACTCAGAAACAGAGATCTCTCTTGGGATGAAAGACTTGATCACGCAGGGACTGGCTATCCCAATGGGGCCAGGAGAGCAGGCTGTGGACCCTGTGAAATCTTATTTGGAAGGGTTGGATCTCGTTCTGAAAAGGTAGACCGCTCTCTTCACTGAGAGAGTATTCTCCCAAAAGCATCAAACACTAAACCTGACACGGATCTGGGGAGCATTGCTGTCAGAGCTGAAACTCTCAAGGGTGGTTCAGTCTAAAAAACTGTTTAGCTGGGATCTGGGGCTGTTGCTGGAGCAGAACTATCAAGCGCCAATGCCCCTAGAGGAAGGAAAGGATCTGAAGACCTTGGATCAGATCACACCACATCAGAGTCAGCACTGATGGTCTGGCTGCAAGACTCTAACAATGTTAGAGTCAATTTCATCAGATAACTCATCAGAGTAGAGAAGAATGAAGCCTCAGCTCCGATTTAGAGATGCCCTGTTCAAGGAGTTATTAATGAGAGTGGGGAAGAAATTGCTCTTCCACATTTAACAGTAGTTGGAACTGGGAGTATCCCCAACTGGATTTAGATTCAAAGGAAACATCTTATCATCCTGTCCACATCTGCTTCAGACAGGTTCCGGGAGGGCCTAGCTAACCTTAGAGAGGAAGTAGAAGAAGGAGGTCTAGAAGGATAACATGGTCTATCTTGAATGATTGGAGATCATAGCCTAGGGGAGAAAGGATCTGGGGAAAATCTAGGTAGAGTTATTGTAGTTACGGCTCTAATAAAGTACAGTTATGTAAAATCTTACCATAACAGTAGATGTCCTTCTCTTCACTACTGTGTTATTCTTCACTGTACGGTCTCCTGCCAAGAATAGCCCAATATCTGGCCAGTATACCAAAGCCTTTAGATCTTTTATATGCTGTACATCACATGTGTACTTCCCACTCAGGACGTAGTGCATAAAGGTGATGTAGAAAAGTATTTACCCTGAACTGAATTCCCCAGTAGAGAACCATCTCCATAGGACAAAAGAGGCTATGCACATCTGGAAGGAAAAAATGCAGTTGGAAAAGGAAGACCCTCAGCCAGGTGGGAAACCAAAACAAAGCCCAAAAGAAAAAAGGGGGATGGGGAGAGGGGTGCATACTGCAACACTGAAGAGAACATCTACTGATATGGTAAGATTTTACACAACTGTGCTATGTCCTTCTATATCACTGTTGCAGTATTCTTCACCATAGGGAGAGTACAAAAGCTAAAGAAAAGGACTGAGAGGTGGAAGGCTGTGAAGAGCCCTCAACAAACCCATGCAGAATGGCTCTAGTAAAACTTGTTCTGGCCCTAGAAGCCATATTCAATTTATAATGCTTAGTAGAGGTATGCAGTGAAGACCCAGCTTAAAGTTGGAACTGATATCCAACCCCTTCAAAAAAGCACCAGTGGACTCCTGGTGGAGTGAGCCTTAATGGAAACAGACAGAAATGTGCCATTAAAAGAACAGCAAAAGGAAATGGCCTTAGATATCCAGGAGGAGATGGTTTACTTAGAAAGAGCCAAACCCAATGTCCTGGGATGAAATGAAAAGCAAGTCAGACTTACAAATGGCCTTAGTTTTATCCAAATAATACCTGAGCTGCTTGTGCAAATCCAAGGTATGTACAACTCTCTCTCTCTCTCTATAGCAGATTGAGGAGAGGGGACAAGAGGACTGGAGTTGTATTGTCTGATTCAAAGACAATTCATTAACTGCCTTGGGCTTGAAAGAAGGATTAGTATGAAGGGACATCTGCTGCTGTGAAAAAAACAAATAAAAAAGAAGAGATGGCCATAAGGGCCTGAAGCTCAGAAACCATCTGAGCAGAAGTAAGAGGAAGCAATAAGACAGTCTTCCAGGTACAATGTTGCAGAGAAGCTGAGCC
Source organism: Protopterus annectens (assembly GCF_019279795.1). Lineage (NCBI taxonomy): Eukaryota > Metazoa > Chordata > Ceratodontiformes > Protopteridae > Protopterus > Protopterus annectens. The sequence continues at coordinate 247,446,739 of NC_056749.1, forward strand.
TGCTGGCTCAAAAGGAGCCTGGGTCAATTTTTCTAAAACAAAATTAAGGTCCCAAGGAGGAGGAATGGGTTTCCTTGGGGGCCTAAGATGCAGGATGCCTTTAAGAAACTGTTTGAACTCAAAACAAGATAATAAAGGAGGATTCAAAGGCAGACAGAAATAGCTGACAATGGGCCTTTACAGAAATATTGGCCAAGCCAAACTGGAGCAACTTACACAAATAGGAGAGAACCAAAGGGACACCCACTGAAAAAGGGTCCTGGTTATGAGCATGGCATCATACTGAAAAATCTTTTCCACTTGGACATATAAGACTTTCTGGTTGCTGGTTTTCTTGCCTCCTGTAAAACCCTGAGCACATCCTCCGAAAAAAAGGTGCTTTAAAGGGAACAAAACCCTATCAAACACAGTGTCAGCTGAAGAGTGGACAAGTGAGGCTGGATGAATGACCTCTTGTCCTGTGTGAGGAGGTCCAAGTGGTGAGGTAACTTGTGTTGACTGCCCCTGACAGATGCATTAAGAGGAATGAACTAGTGCTGTCTTGGTCAAAAGGGAATCACTGTCAAGATTTTGGAGGAGTCCAGTCAAATCTTCTGCAGGACCTTTAGAAGTGGGGCAAGGGGAGGAAAGGCATAGAGAACATCCCCTCCAAGGAAAACAAAGGCCATCTGTCTTCCATGCCAGAATGCATGGCACCCTGGAACACAAACGAGGGAACTGCCTTTTCAGAGGGAAAGCAAAAGGCTTGACCTGAGGAATATCCCATCAATGGACTATGTCCAGAAACACATCTTTTTGAGGCATCCATTTGCGAGCATTTATGGAGGAAGACTTGAAGAGTTCCACAAAATCACACAGGTGCCTCCAGGAATGTCTCCTAATGGAAATGTCTGAACCCACCACCCTTCAGCTGAATGTGAAATGAGCCTCATGGCCTCATTTGCAATGGGCAATAGGATAGCCAACTGTGATGCAAATGAAGTCTGTGCATCAATAGTTATAACTCCTGAGAAGGATTTGGAGAGTCCTTTAATGAAATCCGTCTGAAGTCTGGTGAAGTGGACCAAATAATTCAGTGATCTAATTGCAAAAGTCACTGAAGTGTAAACACACCTCCCAAATCTGTCCAATGCCCTAGACTCCCTGTTAGGCGGGTGAACAGATGATTGCCGCTATGACTATGGCATCTACCAGTACTCCTTTACTCTAGAACTCTTTTCCCTTTGGTGGTGCCAGGAGTCTATCTGGTCTCTTACAGATCAGCTTAACAGAATTGGGTTCCTTCCATGCCCACTGAGAGATCAAATCAATGAGCTCATCTGTGGATGAAATCACCCATGAAATAGATGGGCCAGACCCAAATACCTCCAGGAATACAGACTCCTCTTGGGAAGAGATATTGGTAGACCAACAACCTTTTTGCTTAAGGAATTCCAAAATGTCTTCAAAGGAGATATCATTAGGTGGTGATCTTGGGGATCCTTCCCCTTCATCGAAATCGGTATCTTCTGTGATTGACTCCTGAGGGGAGTCTTAACTCATTACAGCCGAGTGACACCTCGAGGTGCTTGTGCAGTTACATCCTACTGATGCCTTTAGGAATCAAAAATTGCTTGTTCAAACTTACATTAATAATTTCAAACTCATGCTACATACAAAGCATTAAAATGTTTCATTTTAAAACTTACACAATGGCAAATACAACCATACTAACATTTGCCCTCTGTCTAGTGCAGATATATAATATTTATTTATATTGTCATAAATGTCATGTTTTCCTAAATATCTCACCAACTAAGTATCACAGAAAGAACTGATTCCTCTTATATGAAAGCACTATGCTGGATAAACAAAGTTCTGATGACAGTATGTGTATAACTTGAGTGTTTGTTGAGATATTGTAAGTTGTTTGCAAAATATTACAAACTTAATATTTACTGTGTTTACTGTAACTTATAAAATTCTGTTTAAGACCTAGAACCTAAAGAATATTACCACTATAAAAGCAGATTGTGCTGAAGAGTTTGAAATTTACATGATTTTAGTATCATCTGTGGATCAAGAGGTATGATCATTTGTTTGAAATATGAGGACATAAATTTAGTTATTTAAAACGTAGGCTCCAACCATTGGCAGTTACAGTGCCAATTTCAAAAGCTCCATTGAAGGGAATGAGTTAACTGCCTCCTCCTGCACTTCCTCTTCCTAGGGACTTCTTTGGTGGGATGATCTGGAGAAGTATTGGAAGATATAAGGATAATCTGCTGGGTAGCCTAGAGACTTTAGTCTGGCTGTCCCTCTGCAGTAAAAATGAGGCTCAAGGCATAAAGATATATGGGAGCCAGATGGCAGATCTGAGGGCAGTGGAAATGTCTGTACTCTAGACGAGAATGCTCTCTCTACCACCTCAAAGGCAGAATGCTACAGGAAGAAGGAAGCTGACAGAGGTGAGAAGACATGCTTCTGGACCATCAGCTCCCTCTGACCTGAAGGCAACTCATCAGAGACGAGCTGTCCAATGCATTAGCTCTGAGGGGCAGAGACAGCTCCAACAGCTTCAGACTCAACTCTAGCACCTTGGAACCCATAAAAGAGCTTTGGCTCAGAGTCATCCAGCTCCAACACATTCAGAGAAGGTACCAGAGATGAAGATACACCAGTCTTTGGATCTGATATAGACTGTCCCAGAAGGCTCAGATCCAAGTCCTCCAAAGCCGAAGGACGGATCGGAAAATGAGCCAAGATGGGTGGAGTAATACTAATGACAGTGTGCTTACCCCAAGAGGTAGGAGAAGGGAGAACTCCCATCTGTACTGAGAGAAACCTCCTCATCATTCTATCCACATCTGCCTCTGTAAGACTTCTGGAAGAATAGGAAGAAGAGGCCAGTGAATGGGGACCTAAAGTAATGGCGCCTCTCTAAAAAAAGGTGATGTAGCCAAGATGGGACAGGGTCCAGAGAGGATGCATATTGGATCAGGAGAAGCTCTTTTGGCTCTGACAGAACCAGATCTGATGAGGCAGACCTTGTATCTGAAACAGTCAGGTCCGAGGATTTGGCCTTTGGTTCCGACCATTTCAAGATCTTCTGGGCTGGTTCCTTGGTCAGATCAGAGGAAGGAGTGTAATTTCCAGAAGGTTCTGGAAGTTGTTTTCTAGACTCTTAGAGGGATGAGCTCCAGCCAGTGACTCTGGAAAAAGTTATAGGAAGTCGTCCCTTCAAAATCAGTTTATTTTTTATTTCTGTTAAAGCCCCAAGAGTTAACAGCTTTGCATATTTCACAAGGGTCTTTCAAATGGGCAGGGCCTAAATAATAGACACAAAAATCTTGGTCATCAGACAAAGGGATCTTGGGCCCATGCTCATTTTTTGAAACTCAAAGGTTTTTCAGCCATTGTACCTATAAACTAATAAAGGACAATAAGACAGAAAGTTTTTTTTTAAACAGAAAAGAAATTACCAACAATGGTAGAAAGAATGACTGTAACAGTAGAATAAAAAATTGGGAAATAAAACTACCAACAATGGTATTAAGATATGCAGAAATGTGTAGGGATAAGGGAGATTAACTTAGAATAAATTTAAAAGAAGTATATAGAAAAAGATAATATATAAGAAAGAGAAAGTCATGACACTAAACGTCTATCACATACTAAACACTTGAGAGCTGACAGTAAACAAAATCTGAGGTCTGGAGGGGGGCTAGAGCATTGAGTAAGGGAGGAGTTTGAAAGTTTGTAGTATCCAAGTGCTGTAAAAAGAGGCAGAGTCAAATCAGAATCCACATGTTGAGGAACAGATGAAAATTGACATCAGTTGCTAAGTCAGTGCAGTAAACACATCAAGGCTTAAGCACTATTTTTCCAAGCTTTGATCCAATAAGTGGCTTGAGGACCCATCAGTCAGATTGGACAGATGGAATGAATAAGAATCAGTGATTAAGCATCAATATTGGTCCACATCATTCCAAAATGGTGGACAGCCTGTAAGCACACTGACAGTGCAGCTCCTGCATTCCTATACTATAATCTGACTTCAAACCAGCACATCGCTTGGGAAAAGTATACCAAACATCAATGGATTAAAGCAGAAATACGAGTACTTACTTGTTTCATCTTTATTTTTCAAAAATTCTCTCATTCAGAAGGAAAAATAATTACTTGTTGGAAACAGAGCCCTGAACCGCATGATGTGGATTCTTCAAGACCAACAGGCCTAATAAGAGGAAAGTAAGAAGAAAAACAACTTTCATAACAAGACTTATCATTTAAAATTCTGCACTACTACTAGGCATCTAACTATACAAGATTAATGGAGAATCAGCCAGATCAGATGGAAACTGTAATCACAAAAAATAAACTGTCTGCATTTAGTACTCCTGAGAAAGAAACCATTTCTAAAAGGCAAAAAATTAACAAGCGATAACAAGAAGCTGGTAAAATGTGTCAAAGATTAAAACAGGAACAACCTTTAACACTGGAGGATCTGAAAATTGCTTTACTACCTTTACAAACAGAAGTGCAGGGTTTCTCTCATAAGCTAACTACATTTGGCTCTACTCTGGACCAAATTGTGCTTAGGCTTGAACAAAATGAAGCTAAAATTATGGACAATGAACTAAAAATAAATGAACTGCAACAAAAAACACAAACCAATGACACCATAATTAAATAATTACAGCAAAAAATGCTAGACTTGGAAGCTAGAAGCTGTAGAAATAATTTTATCATAAGAGGTATTCCAGAGAGCTTTGATAATCCACAACTTATTCCAATAATAAAAGAAATACCAAGCTGTCTTCTGACTAATAAAGATCTCCTGGATGAGATAGGGCCAGATTCAGGAAGCCTCCGTGTAAGAGTTATAACTCTTACACGGAGGCTGCAGTTAAACGGTGTGATGTCAGCATGTCATGCATATGCATGAGGTGCATGAGGCATGCTGAATCACACTGTAACTCTTACATGGTCCATGTAAGACAGTAGGGGGCGTGTCCATTGGCTAAGCCCTGCAAGCGGACACGCCCCCGGAAGTCTATAATGGCTGAAAGTAAACAGCCACGAGAAAGGCCATGTAAATGTGAATAAACACACTACACAACACATGCCCCCACAGACCAGCAATGTAAAGAGTGAACAGATGTTATAAAATGAAAATGATAACTGTTTTATTTTTTTAAACCCCGTAAATGTTTGCTACTGTGTGCGCTCGTGTGCGCGGGTGTGCTACTAGCGCAACTGCAGTTAGCAATCAGTGGAAAAGGATATAAGAACTACATATGCAAAGTAAGCCAAGAAGTAATAGCATAGCGGTAGAGTTGTCGGCTTAAGAGCAGGCAGGCAAGGTTCGAGCCCACACAACAACCTTTTTTTTTTTGTAAATAAGCACTAAAAAGGCCCCTGACAGTATTGTACAAATGTAAAAGTATCTCCTTTTGTAAAATGGAATGAAATGGAGCATATATTTCCAAGTAATACAATAATAAAATTATTTAGAAATGTACTGATAGCTAAACTGCAGTGAGACAGAGTGCCCGTAGCTGAGTAGTGTTTCACAAACTGCAAATTGCTTGCCCGTAGCTAAGCACTGGTTTAACAGGCTCAAACTGTGTGCAACTAGCTGTGCTTAGCTTAACATGCGTGTTACTAGCCAATTAAGGTGTAACCCAGCGCACACCGTTTGCGCGGAGGTGCGTTCCGCGCCCACAAGCTAACCGGCGGTGCGCATGCATGAGCTCCGCGCAAACGAGCGCAGACTTGGTTTTAAGTGCTTAAAAGTGCTTTTAGCATGTTTGATTGACAGGTCCTGAAGTCATTTCTAGACAGTCATAAAAATTGAAATCCAGTGGTCAGATTTGAACCCAGGATACCATGCACTAGAGTCAAGCTACTAAACCACTAAGCCATGACAGCAGTACTCAGAAATGCAGAAATAGCATATATATAGGATGTAATCCAAAATGGAGCATGATAAAGCAGTTTCTGTGAAGTAGATACAATTCCAAAACGGCCAATCATAGAAATGTGCGGGAAAATCAGCATATATAAGGCCCATAGGCGGGAATACACAGCATAAACGATTGTAGAATAGACCTGCAGGCAGAATGAGTGGAGTAGGGGAGGGACGTTGCTTTCGAGCACAGCGGTGGGGCGTTGAGGAGTCCAGATACATGGTCTGGCTCCTAGTTCACCATCATGAGGCCCAACTCATGCAGGGTCAGGTCTCATGGGGAGCATACAGGGCGGAGGCATGGGACCAGTTGGCTCATGATCTCACTAGTGTACTGGGATTCCACGCATTGGTGAACAGGTCCGTCACCACCATGCGGACCTGAAGCGATGTAAGCAAGACCAGTTGACCCAATGGATCCAGGAGGCCCGGGATATGCCCAACGCCCCACTACTGAGTAAGTTACATTTTACTTATGTATGTAAGGAATTCAACTAGCTGATACCATGGAGATGTGTATTCCAATATTACTTGTTCTGTATTACAGCTGCAGGTGTCCGCTCTATGAATCGACAGGCACATGACCGCAGGCTGGCGCGGCTGCCCCACCATGCAGGTTAGTAACCCCACCTAGTACTTGTAAATAAATATTATAGTGTAGCATGTAGCAGAACACTGCAGTGTATTGATTAAAAGTAATAGAATGTGCAAGCAACAAGTGAAAGTCTGCAGGTATGGCTGCAACAAGTTCATCAGTATGCAAGTGAAACTGGAAATATAAGTGATAGAAATAAATAGTGCTGTAATACAGATGTCCCACCATTAATTAAATGTAGTATAACCTGCAGTAGTCTCAAGAGTACAGCTTCAGAATCTGAGGTAATCACATGTGAGATATATCCCCTGTTGAAATGCTGAATCATGACAGAAGTGAGGCTGCTGAAAAGTGTTTGAATCACCACAGGTCTAATATGTGAACAAAGCTTAGAAGTACCAACCTGAACTGTGAAATTGCAGGATGTGTGAGAGTGACAGAAAGGGTCATGTATCAATGAATAAAGTAGTAATAACTCCTGAATATATAAGCTTCAGTGTGGTTCTACAGAACTAAATGCATGTGGGAATTAAAACTTAACATCCCAAACTGATTTCAGTGTGTCTGACTCTGGAATGTTCAGGCCAAAATCTGTATATGGTGATCACAGTCAGCAATTTGCAGATAGAATGAATGATTGTCTGACATACTAAACATCCATAGTTGTCCCCTGCCCTGTCATCAAAGTGTAGCAGGATGATGTATCTGATCAAATTCAAAATAACTAGGATAGTGATGTATCTGTAACAGGTCTAGCATGACAGTCAATTAAAAATCATTTGGAAACTATCACCCACAAGTTAATTGTGTTTCTATTACAAATGTATATCAATGTATAATTTATGAATGTGTCATCATTTTCTTTCTCCACCCCACCCTATAATTGCAAATTAAAACACCCACTAACTATTGGTATGTGAACATTTCATTAACCATGGACATTTGTCCTTTTTCAAAAATATATGCATGTCTGTTGTTGCATGTGCCCTGTTCATACCTGCAAACCTGCAAACCTGATGGCCTGTTGCCATTAATCAACCCTGCATGTTGTTTGATTGTGTATTTCCGTTCAAATAATGTATGTGATATTGATATGCCCGTTGTTCAATGGTGTTAATATCTGGGTGTTTGTTTAATGGAAATACCAATGCATGCTGTTACAACTAATTTGAATGGAATAATATGCCACTAACCCAAACTAACATAACATACTCACAAACCTAGAACGCTTGGGAAGGCAGGTCCCAGCGGACCCACCTCTCCCACCTCAGCTGGCGACTGCACCTGGCACTAGTGCCCAGGCTGGACCCTCCTCCGGTGGCCCTGTGCCACCTTCGGGTGGAAGCACTGCAGGGGATTAGGCCCAACCCCCTCTGCAAGCGTGGCCGGAGGAGCTCGTCCACTCACCCTCCAAGGTGTCCAGTCTGTGGTGCGAAGGGAGATCCAAGACTATGTTCTTGGGCCCCTACGCCAGCTTGAGGCCCGGGTGGCACAACTTACGGGCATGCCCGTTGTCCCGCCTGCACAGCCCCCAGAACAGCCCCGTCCTGGGCTGTGAAGGAACAGTGGGAACAGTGGCAACTGCCTATGGGTGGGGATATCAGTTCCACTGTTGCCATCTGTGGGCTCATGTGCCCTGGATATCCCAACCTCCATCCCCGTCAATTGTGTAACCCCCACACGTGTCATACACTGCCCCTGTATGCGTCTTGTCTGTCTTGTCTGTTAACCTACCCAACCTACCTCCCCAGCTATACCGACTACCTCACCTAACATACCACTCTCACCTGATAAAAAAACAAAAAAGGGCACTCTGTACCCACAAAAAAATTACGCCCCATACATAGCTGTCCATGTTGCACACATGTCCGCTGGACATTGAAACTGTTAATTACAGTTGGCTGTACAACAGGTATTAATGTTGTCCTGACACCTCTCTCAGGGGTGGAAGGTTCCAAATGTCACACCAAATTGCATACAAATGCACAGCTGTTGCTGAGAAAGACATGGGCAGCTATGGGCCTCACCTACATCCTTCCTGCAAATTCCAAGCTTGTTTACCTACTGTTTTGCCCTCTTTGTGACCCCTTTTTCACCACTTTCCTGTCACCCCTTTTTCTTTTCTTTCAAAGAAAATAGCGCGGGTGTGCGCGGAGCTAAACGCCAGTGCGCATGCGTGAGCTCCGCGCAAACGAGCGCAGACCTTTTTTAAGTGCTTAAAAGTGCCTTTGGCACTTTTGATTGACAGGTCCTATACTCAGTTTGAAAGAAAAATAAATTCCTACTGTCAGTCTCGAACCCAGGACCTTGGTAACACTAGTCTGTATGACCTACCACTAAGCCATGACTCTCATACAAGAACATAGTGCTAAAATAAATATAACATGTAATAGTAGGAATCAATATAAAGGCAATATAGGATGTGTACTACCCAAAGCATGTCAGGTAGATTTTTAATGCCTGAATTACTGGATTCCCATACTAGTTTAGTGTTCACGGAAACAGCCCTGCTAATTGTCAGCTTGTACATAATAATGTAAGGTAATGTACATATATGAAAGTATTATATGTACATATATATATATATATATATATATATATATATATGTATATATTAATACATATGAAATATAGTGGTAGGTGTCAGTATTCACACAGACTCACTACAGGAAACAGTGAAAATAAATGCAGCAACCAGAATCTACAACAAAGCCTGAGTCCTGTGAGACTTAATAACCCTTTTAACTGCGTAAAGATGCCTTCAGCACTTTGATTGACAGGTACTATACTCAGTTTGAAAGAAAAATAAATTCCTACTGTCAGTCCCAAACCCAGGACCTTGGTAACACTAGTCTGTATGAGCTACCACTAAGCCATGACTCTCATACAAGAACATAGTGCTAAAATAAATATAACATGTAATAGTAGGAATAAATATAAAGGCAATATAGGATGTGTACTACCCAAAGCATGTCAGGTAGAATTTTAATGTCCGAATCACTGGATTCCCATACTAGTTTAGTGTTCACAGAAACAGCCCTGCTAATTGTTAGCTTGTACATAATAATGTAAGGTAATGTACATATATGAAGGTATACACATACATATATATATATATATATATATATATATATATATATTAATACATATGAAATATAGTGGTAGGTGTCAGTATTCATACACACTCACTACAGGAAACAGTGAAGATAAATGCAGCAACCAGAATCTGCAACACAGCCTGACCCCTGTGAGACCTACTAACCCCTTTAACTGCTTAAAGGTGCCTCCAGCACTTTGATTGGCAGGCCCTGTACTCAATTTGAAAGCAAAATAAAAGCATACTAGTAGGCCTTACCGCAAGACCACTGTAACAGTAGTCTGTATGACCTACCAGTAAGCCATGACTCTCATACAGGAATATAGTGCTAAAATAAGTAGAACATGTAATAGTAGGAATGAAGATAAAGGCAATATAGGATGTGTACTACCCAAAGCATGTCAGGTAGACTTTTACTGTCCCAATTACTGGATTCCCATACTAGTTTAGTGTTAACAGAAACAGCCCTGCTAATTGTTAGCTTGTACCCAATAATGTCAGCTAATGTACATATATGAAAGTATGTATATGTACACACATATATATATATATATATATATATATATATATATATATATATATATATATATATATATATCAATACATATGAAATATAGTTGTAGGTGTTAGTATGCATACACACTCACTACAGGGAACAGGTGAGAGAAATGCAGCAAGCTGAATTTACAACACAGCATGAAGCATGAGAGACGTACTAACCTTCACACTCACAGAACACTGTCGACAGCATACCAGCATGGTCCACGCCCTTACAATCTGAAAGGGCAACGCCTATCTCACATACCCTTTTATAGCACTGTCCTGAAATCACAGTGAGACATGCAATCAGTATACAACTGGCTGCATGCAATTAGCAAATGCTGCCTTACAATTGGTGCAGAGGCCATCACATGGACCTATGCAGATACCTACAAAAGCATCCAGTACTCACACTCCACACATGCAATACATTCATTGCACAAAACCGACAGAAAGAGAGAGAGACAGAGAGAGAGAAAAAAATAAAGACAGCCAGCAACAAAACCAGCAGCAGCAGCAGCAAACAGCAAGTATCACCACTGGCAAAGCAACAGCTGACACAAACACAGGTAATGCAAAGTAGCAGGTTAATACTGTGTTTACTGTGAAACCTCCAAATGTATCATAGTTCACTATCTATAGGTATGTCCATGAGATAGGTTGTGTGTACATAGTCCTGATATATATACATATGTAATATTGCTGTACATGTCCATACTTAAAACTTCCATAGCTTAGAACACAAGGCCAGTTATGCATATGATGCAGTAGTTCCCAGGGTCAGTAGAGGTTCTTCCTCATTGTTGTGGGACCACTGTGTATGTATGGCACTGTTCAGGTACATATCCTGTAGTATGGCCAGGGTTTAATATCAGTCTGTAATGTGGTGCTATGTCCTCTAGGGGTGAACGTATCACACATCCAGGGATATCATTTGGTAACAGTGATGCTGTGTGTTCTGCAATGTTGAGGGTGGCCCTCACCTGGACATGTGAAATGATAGGGAGGTTACAGTCATCTGTGATAACTAATTCCACTTGTGTAGGAGAATGGGGGGGGGATACCTGCACCTAAACTGTCTGCAACAATGTTGCCAATATCTGTGCATTTGGTGAATGTGAAGCATCTTACCACTGCTGACCACAGATGCCTTGCCTTCATGTGAATCTGCCCTGTGCTGCAGTAGCCTCCTGCTATTGTTATAGAATGTGCCTGTATCTGTAGTCCACTGGACAGGATAAATAAGTGGTGTGCATACGGTCTGGGTTAGATATGTGTGTGCACATTACATGCACTATGTGGGATGTCTGTGTTAAGCTTTTGCAAAGGGGCCAGCAGTGTGTGTTGTGGCTTCCACTGGCCCAGTGGGCTGCATGGATAGCATCACAGTCCTAACTAGTGAATAACTGTAATTACATACATACATAGCAAGATAGTGTACTGTGCTTGTGGTGTGGTTGGGATATGTATATCCAGGCTGAGTAATGTGTGTCCACATCACAGGGTTGGATGGCAACACACATACAGTATGTAGGGATGAACACCCAGAGTGTTTCAGACGTGTTGCCTGTGCAGACATATCTGGCCATTACCTGCGCATCACCCACAACACACACACATGCAACATATGGCAGAAGTACTATAGCAGTACACATAGGTTCATAGGTTCATACTAAGCTATTTGCCCTAGGGCATTGAAAAGCCTAGTAGAATGTGTTTGTCTTTTGCCACCCAATCAAAGGTTATGTTGCTATGCCCTTTTCTGAGGTTAGTATACTGTGCCTCTGTCTAACAGTGACATAGACGTGATACCCGGGGTACAACTATGATCTCCATCCACTCATCCAGATTCCTATGGAAGAGAGTCAATGAGGGACTCTGCCTAACCTGTACTGTGAGTTCATTACAGAGTGAAGGGAGCCTCTGGGTTAGGAATATGTCCCTCCAGCATGTCCTATTTATATCAGTGCTAAGGTTCAGGTCTCCTGAGTGTGTGGCTGTATGGGAGTTTGATTTCCTGAGGTGCAGCATGTCCATTACGTCTGGGTTGGACATGGCTGTATATGGCAGGCACAGATTGCCTCTGAACAGGCAGTATGCCACTGAGTCCAGCTGAATTTTCTTTAACTGGGCAGCATATGGCATCTGTTTGAGCCCTTTGATCCTCTTGATGAGGTACTGTTGGGGTTTCTCCAGTTGCTGTAGGTGTCTGGTTAGGTACATCCCATAAGGGGCATTGTACTCAATTATAGGCCTGATGATGGATGAGTAAAGAGGCACGATGACCTCCCCTGCTGTACATGTGAATCCCTTCATGATTAGCTGGGCTATATAACATGTCTTTCAATCCACTTTGGCCACATGGTTGACAAATGACAAATTGCTATCAAGTTTGTGCCCCAGGTCCACAATTACCTCTTCTGTACTTAATGGCTTAACACCTATGTGGTACTTTGCCACCAATGTGGAGGTGTGGGAATCTTTGATGAATATTGATACTCCCCCTCCTTTTGTTGTTTGGTCCAAGTGTCGGGGCCGACAAGAATGGTAACAGGTATAACTTGGTAGTGCAGGTGTGCTCCTGGGAAACCTGAAACAGGTTTCTGTTACTGCACAGATATCGATGCTAAGTAGAGTTTTGAGTGCGTGTATCTTGAGGTCTAGACTTCTGGTGTTGAGTAGCATTACTCTTAGTTCCTCATCTTTTGTGATACGTATGGATGTGGGTTTGCCTTATGATCCTTGCCTAATAAAGGCACTATGGGTGTAGCAAGAGCCTTTGCCAAAATCCAAAAGCCCAGGGGTGACAGGTGCAAGCTGTCCCTAGCAAAGCACCGTGGCTTGTACAGCATATCATCCCAAGCTGACAGGCATTGGCTCACCTGTGAATGACACCAGTACTTCAGTCAATTGTTGAAAGTGATCATCTTGCCTTGATATTGTGGCATCATTCTTGGTGAGGGTAAGATGCTACTCAAGGTCAGGGTCATACTGTCTTGGGCTACATGCTCAGAGAGCTCCTTCCTGTCTCATGTCATGTAGTCCAGGGAGGTATGTGTCAGGTCATTCACACCAGCATGGACAATGAGTGAGTCATACTTGTACTTAACTTGTAGTTACTTGAGTGTTTGTGTCATGTGGCAGGTCATAGTGCCTGACAGGCTGCACACTGTGACCCTCTCCTCGTTAAGCCTGGTGAAAGTGACGTCAGTGTGCCTGATGATAGGGGCACCTATTACAAGTGCATGAGGTGTGTTGTTTACTGTTAAGGGCTGTGAGTGTTCAGCACATTGCCTTTGTGAGATATGTGTTGCACGTGTTTGTTATTGTGGTAGTGGTTGCTTGGGTGTCTGCTTTGGAGGTCTCTGCTGCTTAGGCAGATCTTTATTCTGAGCCTCGAGTATGATTTTGTGTGATTATGTGTTTGTTTTGTTGTCGTGGTAGGTCTATGTGAGACTGGAATTGTAGTGAGTGTGGTTTCCTTCTCCACCTGACTGGTTATTGCAGTATTGAGTAGAGAGAGCCTAGCCTCCAGTTTGGTATATGGTTGCATCACTCACATGTGTTTGAATTTGTTGTTAGGAGGAGGGGGTTGTCTGTGTACATGCGGCTGTTATAACATTGCCTCTGGATTACCACACTCACCAGCTGGACTGGAGAGGAGATTGACAACTGACCCTTGGACATGCTAGAATACTATTGTGAATTCCGTAATAATTGAAAACAAGGTCCAGTGGGGAGTGAGGGTGTACTGATATTACTTACTACTGCTGACTGATATAATAGCTTCAGTGAGCAAGTGCCAGGTAACTTAAGTGCAATGTGTTACAATTAAGTAAATGCAAAAATGACAAGCAGTCACTTGCTGTCAAGTGTAACAAGGAAATACGTACAGTAAGCAATGCAGATATCAGTAGTGATTCACAGAAGTGCTGAGAAGCTGTGTATTATGTGGAAGTAGCGTACCAGTGAAATAACAAGCTAACAAATAACAAGCATATAAACAAAGCTAGATTCAGGAGGCTTGGATGTAGTGTATGCTACAGCAAACAAGGTGTACCAATGTCCATAAGATACAGTTCAAATATGCAGGCACTATAAACCTGAAACCAGAAGTTCCCAGCTATGAATGGCAGAGTACAGCCTATTCTCACACAAGAGTGTAGACCACAAACCTTGTTAATGTTAAATAACTGGCCTGAAGGCCAACTGCTTATACCAGAACTAATACACTTGGACACTGGGCTCTCAATCAGCAGTTCCCAACTTAGAAGGATGAAAGCTATGTGTCCTGCCACCACAGTGCTTGCCACAAACCTCCCTAATGTAAAACAACTGGTCTGAAGGCCAAGTGCTTAATCCAAAAGACTTAGAATGATAGCTACACTTTAATTAAGTTACAACCAAGCAGTAATAAGTACAATTTAATACTCCCTGTATAGAATGTGTACCATATATTGCTGACATACTCTGCTGATAACCTGTTTGTGTACTTTTCCAGGGAGATATGGCTCCGAAAAGGAACCCTGCTTACTCTGCTGCAGAGGACGAAGTGATCCACCAGAGCCTGGTGCGTGACTATGACATCCTGTTTTCACGCACCACCCAGAATCAGCAGGAGAGGTCTGCACTTTAGCAAAACCTTGTCAGCAGGATAAATGATGTTGGCATGCATGATAGGACATATGAGCAGGTGAGACATCACTGCAGTGATTTGATTAGAAATGTCCGCAGGCAACAGGTTGCCACAGGTGGGGGGGTGGCCACACATCCCCCCTCACCAGACAGGAGGGGCTACTGCTAAGTGTTGTGGATCCAGCCCCAGAACAACAACAGCATCAGACGTGCATCATGATGGAGGTTGGATCCACACAGCAGCAAGATACCGAGCGTGCAGTTAAGATGCCATATGTATTTATTATTTGTTATTTATTTTACATTTGTTGACCGGGCTAGCCTAGCTGGATATATGTCCATTTTCAGTAGAAGCCCGGGGAGAAAAGCTCCACACATAACATAATAAAGGCAGACAGACAAGTTGTTAATAAAGACATGCAAAATAATAGACATATAAATCAACTTTTAATAAAATCAACATACATTTAAGGAACTCAAACAGTTTAAACTCATACACAATGTTCTGTCGGTTTCAAAGCAATTTTACCTAAAGCATAAAGGTTATGCAATAAGGCAAAAGCCATATAGATAACAGTTAAAGCTCAGAAGGGTAGAGAAGTAGAAGGAGTATGAAAGATAAAATAATAGGGAAGAGGCAGGAGTCAAGAAGAGAAGAGAGGAAAAGAAGGAAGACAGTCAAGAGGAGGTGGGAGAGATGGGAGAAGTAGGTCAGAGCATAGAAGGACAGCAAGGGAAAAGAAACAGGGTAGAAGCTAGTTTTTACGCACAATGAGGGGTTAAAGGTAAAGAGAGGGTGGGGAGAGGGAAGTTAGTCTGGAGTACTACAAGAACAAAGCCAGTGGTTTTGGAAGTACAGTTTGATTTGTTGTTTGAAGAGAGGTAAGGGTGAGATTAGAGTTAACTCCTTGTATGTACATATGACTGTTCTGTACACTGTTACTTCATGCATGCATAAGGTGTGCACATGGTATGTATCTGTCATCATGATATGTAATTGTGCATGTGTGATACTGACATTATGAGTCGCTGATGTGTATAAGGGAACTGGTGTACTACTGTACTGTATCATATGCAAAACAAATGGCACACTTGTGCCCACTGACATGACTTTCTTCATATTTCCAGGTCCCTCCCATCTAGCAACGAGGCAGGCCATACATGCTGGTGAGTGTGTTTAACATTACCTGAAAAACAATTTATAATACTAGTAAGAATAGTGTAACTCTGTAGTATACATGCTGGTGAGTCTGTTTAATAATACCTGCAATACCCAGGTTAACACTAGTAAGAGTAGTGTAACTCAGTACTGATGTGTGTGTGTACTGTGGGGTGTGCATGTGTGCAAGTGTGCCTGTGCCCATGTGTGCATGTGTGTGTGTGTCCATGAGTGCATGTGTCCATTTCTGAATGTGTGCATTAGTATTGAAGTGCATCACTGTAAAATATGTGTTGATACTGTAATCTGTGTTCCCTGTTTTCCTCCCGTGGGTTCTGGTGCTGCTCTGGTGACCTGCAGCAGGGAACCTGAATCTTATGCCCCAGGTACTGATGATGATGAAATGTCTATAATGGTGCAGGAAGGTGTGTCTGGGTCCGCCATTGGTCAGCCAATTGACAGTACACAGCTGTCAACCCCTTCAATGCGCACAGTCATCCTGCCGTTACATCCTTTGTCACCATTGTCCCTAGGTGATGGACAGTATGCATTGGGCATAGATCAGGGTAATGTGGTACCTGTGGTACATGCATCCCCACAAAGCAGCAATGAGCAGGGTCCTCCAATGGTACCACGCAGACAGTCACCCATGGGTTCCCGTGGGGGCATCCGTGGCCGCACTGCCTCTGGCCGGCGTGCCCAAGGAGGTATGTCAACCTCCACTATGTTTCGGACTGTTATGCAGGCACAGGCGCGTATGGAAAGGTACACCAGACAGGGTCTGAGGGAGCTGAGAGCATGTCGCACAGCCATGACAGACGGCATGCGTGACATTGCGAATGCTATTCATAACTTCACAGATGTCGTTGACAGACATTGTGGGGACATACAACAGCTGCTCCACAACCAGATGTCCATGGGCCAGGGTGATGGCGTGCATTTGCGATGTCGACGTGGCTGTATGCCGGCAACAGCACCAGCTGGCAGTTGCCGCGGACGACAACAGGCCCACTCACACACCTCAAGTGCCAGCACCAGCCCCAGCAATGCTGGGTCAGTGCTGTCATCAGGATGCCCCAGGAGACCACGTGCATGTGGCTCTGGACAGTCCCAACAGGGAACTGTGTCCAGTCAACACCCCCCCGCTTCCGATGACAGTACCCAGTCTGGGTTAGTACCGGATACGGTCCGTAGAACCCCTGCCAGGCACAGGTACTGTATCCGTGCCCACAGACACTGATCTGGATGACCTGACAGGTGCAGTCTGTGGCTGTCCACAAAACCCTGTACATGGCAGCCATTATGTGGGACTGTGTGCGTGCTTACACACATGCAGAAATTTGACACCTAGGGCAAACACATACACACACACACTGCACCAACACTGGTCCACCCTGTACTGCTGCCCCTCACAAACACACATACACACACATGTCAATTGGTGGTACCAGTGGCTGGCTTGGGCATACCTAACCCACACCCTGTGCATATGATGACACTGTGCCACCTCCTGCATACTACAACATCAGTGCAGGAAAAGGTAAACACGTTGCCTGAAAATGGTGAACAAGGTCCGTCACCACTGTCACCCGGACCACAAAGCAGTGTAAACAAGACCAGTTATTGTCGTCCGGGAGGCCGGGGTTAATGCCCCAGCGCCCACCCTTAGTAAGTTACATTTACCTTGTATGGGAATTCAACTGGCTGATACCATGGAGATTAGCATTTTACGTATTACTTGTTCTGTTACAGCTGCGGGTGTAGCTCTAGCAGATAGAGCAGGCACTGAGAAGCCACTTGAGCTAAACGCTAGCTACCCTACATACAGGTTAATAACCCCACCTAATTACTTGTAGAAGTAAATGTATAGTGTGGGCAGGATATGTTGGGGCCAAAAGCAGTAAAGGAATGCTTGCAGCAACGGTAGAGAATGGAACGACAGAAGTTCTTAATGCGATGGCGGTGGAATATAGAGGTGATGAAATAGTAGTGCTGTAATACAGATGTCCCGCATTGGTGGTATGGTATAACCTGGTAGATCTCAAAAGTGCAGCTTAGAATCTGAGGTAATCACATAGCAGAATGTAATATCCCCTCTGTTAGGAAATGCTAAGATCAGCCAGAAGTAGAGGCTGCTGAAAAAAGATGTTTGAATCACCACAGGTCTAATAACTAGACAAAGCCGCGAAATACCAACCTGAACTATTGAAATTACAGGATGTGTAAGAGTGACAGAAAGAGGTCATCGTATCCAATAAGATAAAGTAATAATAACTCCTGGTACCAGAAACTTCCGGTGTGTGGTTCACGCCGGGCCGTGCATGTGGAATTAAACTTAACATCCCAAACTGAGTTTCAGGTGTGTCTGACTCTGGAATGTTCGGGCCGGAAATCTGTATATGGTGATCACAGTCAACAATTTGCGCGGATGGGAATGAATGATTGTCCTGACATACTAAACATCCATATTGTCCCCTGCCCTGTCATCAAAGGGTGTAGCGGGATGATGTATCTGATCGGAATTCAAAGATATGTACTGGAAGGATAGTGAAGTGGCGTTATCTGTGTAACTGGAGTCTAGCACTGACAGTCAATTAAAATCATTTGGGAAACTATCACCCACAAGTTAATTGTGTTTCTATTACAAATGTATATCAATGTATAATTTATAGATATGTCAAATCATTTTCTTTCTCCACCCCCTATAATTGCAGGAATCTAAACTACCCTTTAACTATTGGTATGAACATTTCATTAACCATGGACATTTGTCCTTTTTTAGTACTAACATGTCTGTTGTTTGCATGTGCACTATTCATACCTGCAAACCACAGAGCCTGATGGCCTGTTTGCCATTAATCAACCCTGCATGTTTGTTTGATTGTGTATTTCCGTTCCGGAAATGACTGCATGTACGATATTGTGGTGCCGTTGTTCAATGGGTATTTAATATCTGGGTGTTTTGTTTAATGGGAATACCAATTGCATCACTATTACAATAAAATTTGAATGGAATGTGTACTGCCACTAGCCCAAACTAACCAACACACATATACTCACAGAGCCAAAGCGGCTTGGGAGGCTGGAGTCCCGGCGGGACCCACCTCCTCCACTGGCTCGAGCATTTTGGCACTAGTGCCCAGGACTGGACCCTCCTCCGGTGGCCCATGCCTGCCTGCCTTAGGGTGGGCACTGCAGGGGATTAGGCCCAACCCCTCTGCCAGCGTGGCCAGAGGAGCTCGATCCACTCACGCACCTCCAAAGGTGTGAGTCTGTGTGTAGTGCGAAGGAGATCCAAGACTATGTTCTCTTGGGCCCTCTCTTCAGCTTGAAACCGAGTGGCTTACAAACTTACAGTGAGCATGCCCGTTGTATTCCGCCTAGCCCCCAGAACAGCCAGCCCGTCCTGGGCATGGCGGAGAAGAGACAGTGGGAACAGTGGCAGCTTTGCCTATGGGTGGGGATCGAGTTCCACTGTTGCCATCTGTGGGCTGTACATGTGCCCTGGATATCCCAACCTCGTCCATCCGTCCAATTGTGTAACCCCCACGCGTGTCATACACACTGCCCTCTTCTCGTCTTGTCAATTGTCTTGATCTGTTAACCACCCAGCACACTACCTCTTTCTGAGCTACTCACTGTATGCCACTCTCACCTGATAAAAAAGAAGCAAAAGGGCACTCTGTACCTACACAAATTACCCATGCTTTGTAGCTGTCCATGTTTTTGCAATCATGGACGGTGAGAGCACTATTAATTACAGTGTGGCTGTGGCAACAGGTATTAATGTTGTCCTGACACCTCTCTCTCAGGGGTGGAAGGTTCCATCACGCAAATTGCATACCGTGCAGCTGTTACTTCCGAAACCATGCAGGCAGCCTTAGGCCTCACCTGCATCCTTCCTGCAAATTCCAAGCTGCTTTCCCCTACTGGCTGCCCTCTTTTGGCCTTACACACTTCCCATATCACCTTTTTCTTTTCTTTCAAATGGAGTCACGAGGTGTCACGCTGACGTGCGTGGAGCTCACGCCAGTGTGCATGCGTGAGCTCCACGAGCTTGGCGCTTGAACCCTGGTTTTGAGTGCTTAAAAAGTGCCTTTGGCACTTTTGATTGACAAGTCCTATACTCGGTTTGGAAGAAAATAAATTCCTGCTGTCAGTCCTGGAACCCACAGGACGGTAGCTTGCTAGTCTGGCATGACCTGCACCACTGGCCAAAGCTCTCATGCAAGAACATAGATTGCTAGGAAAATATAACATCGTAATGAAGTAGGAATCAATATAAAGGCAATGGGATGTGTGTGCCAAAGCATGTCAGGTAGATTTTTGTGCCTGAATTACTGGATTCCATACTAGTTTAGTCATTCCACGGGAAACAACCCTGTAATTATCCAGCTTAATGCATAATAGTAATGAGTAATGTACATATAGAGAGTATTAATATATGTACATATATATATATATATATATATACACTATATGTATATATGATAATACATATGAAATATGATGGTAGGTGTCGGTATTCACACAGACTCACTACAGGAAACAGTGAAAATAAATCATGTTGGAATCTACAGCAAGGCTGGGAGATCCTGTGAGACTTAATAACCTTTAACTAAATAAAGATGCAACTAGCACTTTGATTAACAGGTACTATGTAGTTTGAAGAAAAATAGATTCTACTGTCAGTCCCAAACTGGGACCTTAGTAGGCACTAGATCTGTATGAGCTACCACTAAGCCATGACTCTCATACAAGAACATAGTGCTTCAAGGCCAGTACGCGTGTAATGAGTAGGAATCATCTAAAACAATAGGATGTAGTACTACTGAAGCATATCAAGATGAGAATTTTATTATCGAATCACTGGTTTCATACTAGTTTAGTGTTCACAGAAACAGCCCTATAATTGTTAAGCTTATGCATGTAATGTAAGGTGGTAGCATATATGAAGTATACACATACATATATATATATATATATATATATATATATATATATATATTAATACATATGGAAATATAGTGGTGGAGTGTCAGTATTCATACACACTCACTGCAAGAGCAGTGAGATAAAATGCAGCGACAGTCTGCAGCACAGCCTGACCCCTGAGGACCTGCCGCTAACTGCTTAAAGGTGCACCTCCAACACTTGCAGAGTTAGACCCTAGCTCAATTGAAAGCAAAAATAAAAACATATTCGTGGAATACCTTAAGACCATTAACAATGTGACCTGCCAGTGGCCATGATCATGCAGAATATGGTGCTAAAATAAATTAGAACATGTAATGAGCAGGGATAAGAGATAAAGGCAATGGGATGTGTGTACTGCCAAAGCATGTCAGGTGGGCTTTACTTTGTCAGTGCTAGTTCCCATGCACTAGTTTAGTGTTAACCAAACAGCCCTGCCTAATTATTGGTACTTGTAATGTCGGCTAATGTGCATATATGAAGAGTATGTATATGTACACACATGTATATATATATAGTATATATATATATATATATGCTCTCTCTTATGTATATATATCAATGCATATGAAATATGGTTGTAGGTGTTGGTAATGGCTACACACTCACTACAGGGAACAAATTTGAGAGAAATGCAGCAAGCTGGTTACAACCTGGCATGAAGCTTGTAAAGAGAGCGTGCCTTCACACTCACAGAACACTGTGGGCAGCATACCAGCATGGTCCAGCCCATACAATCTGAAGGGGCAGCCCTATCTCACTGCCCCTATAACACTGTCACAAATCCACAGAAGGTAGGACCCAATACAAATCAATGCTCCTAACTAGCTGCATCTGAGTGCTCATCTGCCACAATTCTAGTTGCAGAGGCCATCCACATGGACCTATACAGTCTACACAAGAAAGCATCCAGTACTCACACTCACGCATGCAATGCATTCATTTGCGAGCTAACAGAAAGAGACAGAGAAAAAAATAAAGGGCAGCCAGCAACAAAATAGCAGCGGCAGACAGAGCAGCAAGTATCACCATGGCAAAGCAACGGCTGACACAAGCACAGGTAATGCAAGTAGCAGGTTAATGCTGTGTTTACTGTTTCCTCAAATGTATCATAGTTCACTATCTATAGGTATGTCCATGAGATGGGTTGTGTGTACATAGTCTGATATATATGCATATGTAATATTTGTACATGTCGTCCATGCTTGCAAAACTTCACATGAGCAGAACACAAGGCCAGTTATGCATGTGATGCAGTAGTTTCCCCTAGGAGTCAGTAGAGGTTCTTCCCTCATTATTTATGGGACCACTGTAATATGTCGGCACTGTTCAGGTACATATCCTGTAGTATGGCCAGGGTTTAATATCAGTCTCTGTAATGTGGTGCACATGTCCTCTTAGGGGTGAGCATCCCACACATCCAGGGATTACCATTTTGGTAACAGTGATGCTGTGGCGTTCTGCAATGATGTTGAGGTGGCCCCTCACCTGGACATCGCTGAAAAATCGATAGGAGGAGTTACAGTCATCTGTGATAACTAATTCCACTTGTGTAGGAGAATGGGGGGATACCTGCACCTAAACTGTGTACAAACAATGTTGCCAATATCTGTGCGATTTGGTGCAATGTGAAGCATCTTCACCACTGCTGACCACAGATGCCTTGCCTTCATGTGGAATCTGCCCTGTGCTGCAGTAGCCTCCTGCTATTGTTATAGAATATTGCCTGTATCTGTAGTCCACTGGACAGTGATAATCGATAATTAGTGCATACTGTCTGGTCTACAGGTTAGATATGTGTTGTGCATTAGCCGCATTACACTATGTGGGATGTCTTGTGTTAAGCTTTTTGCAAAGGACCAGCAGTGTGTGTTGTGGCTTCCACTGGCCTGGCCTGCATGGATAGCATCACAGTCCTAACTAGTGAATAACTGTAATTACATACATACATAGCAAGATAGTGTACTGTAGCTTGTGGTGTGGTTGGGATATGTATATCCAGAAGAGCTGGAGTAATGTGGCTGTCCAACATCACAGGGTTGGATGGCATAACCACACATACAGTATATGTAGGGATAACTTACCCAAGAGTGTTTCAAGGCGTGTTGCCGCCTGTTGCAGTATTATGTGGCCATTACCTGGGCGCGATCAAATTCACAACACACACACATGCAACATATGGCAGAAGTGCTATATGGCAGTACACATATAGAGTTCATAGGTTCATACTAAGCTATTTCCGCCCTAGGGCATTGAAAAAACCTAGTAGAAGATATGTGTTTGTCTTTTTGCCACCCAATCAAAGGTTGCTGCGTTGCTTTATGCCCTTTTTCCTCGAAAGGTTGGTATACTGTGCCTCTGTCTAACAAGTGACATAGAGCGTGATACCAGGTACAACTTCTGACATCTCCATCCACTCATCCAGATTCCTAAGTGGAAGAGAGTCAATAGGGACTCTACCTAACCTGTAGCTCGTCATGAGTTCATTACTACAGAGTGAAGCGTAGCCTCTGGGTTAGAATATGTCCCTCCAGCACGTCCTATTTATATCCTTCCAGTGCTAAGGTTCTAGGTCTCCTGGGTGTGTGGCTTGTATGGGAGTTTGATTTCTGAGGTGCAGCATGTCCATTACGTCTGGGTTGGACATGGCTGTGGCATATGGCGAGCAACAGATTGCCTTCTGAACAGGGCAGTATGCCACTGGAGTCCAGCTGAATTTTTCTTTAACTGGGCAGCATATGGCATCTGTTTGAGCCCTTTGATCCTCTTTGATGAGGTACTGCTGGGGTTTCTCCAGTTGCTGTAAGGTGTCTGGTTAGAATTACATCCCATAAGGAGCGCATTACCGGTTACTCAATTATAGAGCCTGATGATGGATGAGTAAAGAGGCACGCATGACCTCCCCTGCTGTACGTGGATCCCTTCCATGATTAAAGCGCCGCGCTGGAGGCTTCTCTATACTTATGTCTTTCAATCCACTTTGGCCACGTGGTTGACCAAATGACAAATTGCTTTATCAAGTTTGTTCCCCAGGTCCACGAATTACCTCTTCTGTACTTAATGGCTTAACACCTATGTGGTACTTCCTGCCACCAATGTGGAGCAGTGTGTGGGAATCTTTGGATGAATATTAGTACTACCCCTCCTTTTGTTGTTTGGTCCAGAGTAATCGGGGCCGACAAGAAAGGTAACAGGTATAACTTGGTAGTGCAGGTGTGCTCTGGGAAACCTGAAACAGGTTTCTGTTACCTGCACAGATATCTGATCACTAAGTAGAGTTTTGAGTCGTGTATCTTCAGGGAGTCTAGGACTTCTGAGTGTTGAGTAAAGCATTACTCTGGATTCCTCATCTTTTGTGATAATGTATTAGGATGTGGGTTTGCCTTTTATGATCCTTGCCTTAATAAAGGCACTATATAGCGGTTAATAGCAAGAGCCTTTGCTAAAATCCAAAAGCCCAGGGAGTGACAAAGTGCAAGCTGTCCCCTAGCAAAAAGCACCGGCTTGTAAGCATGCAATATCATCCCAAGCTGACAGGCAATTTGGCTCCACTACCTATGAATGACACCAGTTACTTCAGTCAATTGTTAGAAAGTGATCATCTTGCCTTGATATTGTGGCATCATTCAGCAGTGAGGGTAGATGCCTTCCTCCAAGGTCAGGGTCATACTGTCTTGCTGGGCTACATGCTCGAAAGAGCTCCTTCCTGTCTCATGTCATGTAGTCCAGGGAGGTATGTGTCAGGTCATTCACAAATCCAGCATGGACAATGAGCAGAGTCAATACTTGTACTTGCTCTTGTAGCTACTTGCCAGTGTTTGTGTTGTGGCGGGTCGTGGTGCCCGACCAGGCTGCACACTGTGTTTACCCTCTCCTCGCGCTTCCTGGTGAAAGTATGACGATCAGTGTGCCTGATGATAGGGGCACCTATTACAAGTGCATGAGGGTGTGTTGTTTACTGTTAAGAGACTTGAGTGTTCAGCACATTGCCTTTGTGAGATATGTATTTGCAGTGTGTTTGTTAATGTGGTAGTGGGTTCTTGGGTGTCTGCTTTGGAGGTCTCTGCTGCTTAGGCAGTATCTTTATTCTGAGCCTCCGGTAGCAGTTTTTGTGTGATTATGTATTTGTTTTGTTAGTCATTAGTAGGTCTATATGAGACTGGGTTAGTAGTGAGTGTGGTTTCCTTCTCCACCTGACTGGTTATTGCAGTGGTAATTGAGTAGAGAGAGCCTAGCCTCCAGTTTGGTATACTTGGTTGCATCACTCCAAGCATACGTGTCGAGAATTGTTGTTGTTAGGAGGAGGGGTTGTCTGTGTACATGCGGTGTTATAACATTGCCTCTGGATTACTGACTCACCAGCTGGACTGGAGAGGGAGATTGACAACTGACCCTTGGACATGCTAGTGAATACTATTGTGAATTCCG
Organism: Protopterus annectens; assembly: GCF_019279795.1. Lineage (NCBI taxonomy): Eukaryota > Metazoa > Chordata > Ceratodontiformes > Protopteridae > Protopterus > Protopterus annectens. Next base: position 247,472,117 of record NC_056749.1, read on the forward strand.
TGTCAATTAGAAACAAAAGGTCCAGTGGGGTGAGGGTGTACTGATATTACTTACTACTGCTTGACTGATATAATAGCTTCCAGTGAGCGGCAAGTGCTGCGGTAACTTAAGTGCAGTATTATGTTATGAATTAAGTAATCATGCAAAAATGATAAAGCAGTCACTTGCATATTGTCAAATGTAACAAGGAAATACGTGCCAGTAAGCCAATGCAGAATATCAGCTAGTGATTCACAGAAGTGCTGAGAAGCTGTGTATTATGTGGAAGTAGCGTGCCAGTGAAATAACAAGCTAACAAATAACAAAGTATTATAAACAAAAGCTAGATTCAGGAGGCTTGGATGTAGTGTATGCTAAGCAGCAAAACAAGCGTGCTACCAATGTCCATAAGATACAGTCTCAAATATGCAGGCACTATAAACCTGAAACCAGAAGTTCCAACTATGAATGGCAGAAGTACAGCCTATTCTCACACAAGAGTGTAGACCACAAACCATTGTTAATGTTGAAATAACTGGCCTGAAGGCCTGCAACTGCTTTTATACCCAGAACTAAATACACTTGGACACTGGGCTCTCAATCAGCAGTTCCCCAACTTTAGGAAGGATGAAAGCTATGTGTGTCCTGCCACCACAGCAAGCTGCTTGCCACAAACCTCCCTAATGTAAAAACAACCCTGAAGCGCCAAGTGCTTAATCCAAAGACTTAGAATGAGTAAGGGCTACACTTTTGAATTTAAGTTACAAACCCGAAGCAGTAATAAAGTACAATTTAATGCTCACATAGAGATGTGGAACAAACATATATTTCGCTTGACATACTCACGCTGATAACCTGTCACACATTGTGTACTTTTCCAGGGAGATATAGGCCTCCGAAAAGAGAACCCTACTTCTCTGCTTTGGCAGAGGACTGGCGATCCACTGAGGAAAGCTGGTGTGACTATGACATCCTGTTTCCACGCACCACCCAGAACTTCCAGCGCGAGGAGGTCTGCACTTTAACAAAACCTTGTCAGCCCAGGATAAAATGATGTTGGCATGCATGATAGGACATATATGAGCAAAATTGAGACATCACTGCAATCAGTTTGATTAAGAAATGTCCGCTTAGGCAACAGGTTACTACCAGGTGGGGAGTGGCCACACACATCCCCTCTCAGACAGGAGGAGCTACTGCTGCCCCAAGTGTTGTGGATCCAGCCCCAGAACAACAACAAGCATCAGACGATGCATCATGATGGAGTTGGATCCATTAAAGCAGCAAGATACAGAAAGATGCAGATAAGATGCTATATGTATTTGTTATTTGCTATTTATTTTACATTGCGGTTGACCCGACTGGCTAGCTGGATATATGTCCATTTTCAGTAGAAAGCCCAGTGGAGAAAGCAGCTCCACACATAACATAATAAAAGGCAGACAGACAAAGTTGTTAATAGGGCATTTTCAAAATACATAGACATATCAAATCAGCACATCAATAAAATCAACATACATTTAAGGGAACCGTCGACAGTTTAAACCTGGCACAACACAATGTTCTGTCCACGATGGGTTTCAAAGCAATTTTACCTAAAGCATAAAAGAGTTATGCAATGAAGGGCAAAAGTATAGTGAATAACAGTTCAAAAGCTCAGAAGGGTAGAGAAGAGTAGAAGGAGTATGAAAGCAGATAAAATAATAGGGAAGGAAGGCAGGAGTCAAGAAGAGAAGAGAGGAAAAGAAAGGAAGACAGTCAGAGAGGAGGAGGTGGGGAGAGATGGGAGAAGTAGGTCAGAGCATAGTGAAGGACCTTAGCAAAAGGAAAAAGCGAAAACAGGGTTAGAAGCTGGATTTTACCTAGACAATGAGGGGTAAAAATTAAAAAGAGAGAGGGTGTATAGAGGAGAGGAAGTTGGTCTGGAGTACTACAATGACAAAGCCAGTGGTTTTGGACAGTACAGTTTGATTTGTTGTTTGAAGGAAGAGGTAAGGGTGAGATTAGAGTTAACTCCTTGTATGTACATATGACTGTTCGTACACGGTTACTTCATTGCATGCGCTAAGGTGTGCACATGGTATGTATCTGTCATCATGATATGTAATTGGTGCATGTGTGATAATTTTGCGACATTATTGCGAGTCTGGTCATGTGTATAAGGGAACACAGTGTGTAAAATACTGTACTGTATCATGCTCTGGCTCAACAAACGCACAACCTTATGCTTACACAACTATGACATGACTTCTTCATATTTCCAGGTCCCTCCCATCTATACATAGCAACGTGAGGCAGGCCATACATGCTGGTGAGTGTGTTTAACATTACCTGAAAAACAATTTATAATGCTAGTAAGAATAGTGTAACTCTGCTTAGTATACGCTGGTGAGTCTGTTTAATAATACCTGCAATACCCAGGTTAACACTAGTAAGAGTAGTGTAACTCAGTACTGATGTGTGTGTGTACTGTAGGGGTGTGCATGTGTGCAAGTGTGCGCTGTGCCTATGTGTGCATGTGTGTTATTGTGTCCATGAGTGCATGTGTCCATTTCTGAATGTGTGCATTAGTATTGAAGTGCATCACTGTAAAATATGTTGATACTGTAATCTGTGTTCCCTGTTTTCTCCCATTAGGTTCTGGTGCTGCTCTGGTGACCTGCAGCAGGGAACCTGAATCTTATGCCCCAGGTACTGATGATGATGAAATGTCTATAGCGATGGTGCAGGAAGGTGTGTCTGGGTCCGCCATTGGTCAGCCAATTGACAGTACACAGCTGTCAACTTCAATGCGCACAGTCATCCTGCCGTTACATCCTTTGTCACCATTGTCCCTAGGTGATGGACAGTATGCATTGGGCATAGATCAGGGTAATGTGGTACCTGTGGTACATGCATCCCCACAAAGCAGCAATGAGCAGGGTCCTCAATGGTACCACGCAGACAGTCACCCATGGGTTCCATGGGGAATCCGTATCGCGACTGCCTCTGGCGGCGTGCCCAGGAGGTATGTCAACCTCCACTATGTTTGGACTGTTATGCAGGCACAGGCGTATGGAAAGGTACACCAGACAGGGTCTGAGGGAGCTGAGCATGTCGCACAGCCATGACAGACGGCATGCGTGACATTGCGAATGCTATTCATAACTTCACAGATGTCGTTGACAGACATTGTGGGGACATACAACAGCTGCTCCACAACCAGATGTCCATGGGCCAGGGTGATGGCGCATTTGCGATCGGCGTGGCTGTATGCGGCAACAGCACCAGCTGGCAGTTGCAGCGGACGACAACAGGCCCACTCACGCCTCAAGTGCCAGCACCAGCCCCAGCAATGCTGGGTCGGTGCTGTCATCAGGATGCCCCAGGAGACCCGCGTGCATGGCTCTGGACAGTCCCAACAGGGAACTGTGTCCAGTCAACACCCCCCCGCTTCCGATGACAGTACCCAGTCTGGGTTAGTACCGGATACGGTCCGTAGAACCCCTGCCAGGCACAGGTACCGTATCCGTGCCCACAGACACTGATCTGGATGACCTGACAGGTGCAGTCTGTGGCTGTCCACAAAACCCTGTACATGGCAGCCATTATGTGGGACTGTGTGCGTGCTTACACACATGCAGAAATTTGACACCTAGGGAAACCACATATACACACATGCACCAACACTGGTCCACCCTGTACTGCTGCCCCTCACAAACACACATACACACACATGTCAATTGGTGGTACCAGTGGCTGGCTTGGGCATACCTAACCCACACCCTGTGCATATGATGACACTGCCACCTCCTGCATGCTACAACATCAGTGCAGGAAAAGGTAAACACGTTGCTGATGCACAGGGTGACCATAGATATTATAAGTAGTAACATGTTGGTAACTGTTCACTGTTCCGCTATGATTGTGTGTATATCCAGCATTGCTGCTGCAGTAACTGTATGAATGTTCTGAATTGTTATCTGCACCCATACTACTTACCAAAGTGTACCAGCTGCACACCATCACATGCTACCATTGACTATGGGAATGTGCATCATGTGCTGAATTGTATATTCAGCTATATGTATCTGTTCTGTCACATGCATTGACACACACCTGCTACCCCCACATGCACACGCTCACCTGCCATTTCCATTATTTATTACCCTACATGGTAGCTGTCGATACATGACAGGTACATTTGAAAAGTACTATGTGGATTACTACCGATTTCCTCCTCTCTGCCTGTACTCACAGGGTGCAGGCAACCTCATTAGTTTAAAGTGTAATGTGCATCAGGTACTGTGGTACCCTGATTGCCACATCAAACATGTTTTCCATATGGAGAATGCACACACAGAAACATCCCACATCCACATGCCACATTCAGGTTTCAAAAACACTATCTAGGTATGTTCTAGTGCGTGTGCGTGTTACAGTAGCATGTAGCACTATACTGAGTACTGGCGGTTGTCTGTTGTCATATTGTTTGTATATAGGGTGCTATCAACATCACTGTTTGTTAAAGGGAATGTGCCCTGCGGTGCATGGCCCCATATGGCAAAAGCCACATCCCACCCCAGCATTGTGCACACACACTAACCCCACTCACTAAAACACATACTTTCCATTTGCAAGATTCAAACCCTACTAACTGTGTTATGACACTAGAGACAGACACAGTAGCAGAGTGTGCTATTTGCATTAGTGGGAGAAATCCTTTCTAATGCTGTACTTAGAGATTGCTGACATCATCTGTGTTTAGGAAGAGGATGTGCACCCTGTAGTGTGTTCTCCCAGTTGGCAAAGGCACTTTACCCTCACAGCATTATGCACACACACAAGCCTCATACTAACACACATACATTCCCTTTGCAGGATTCAAGCCCCTACCTAACTATGTTATGACATTGGAGAAAGATGCATTAGCAGAGCGCTATCAATTACTAGAGAACTTTAATTCAGGTAATATAGTTATAGAGTGCTCACATCATCATGTTTCAAAGGGAATCTGCATCCTGTAGTGTACTGTCACAGTTGTGGTAATACTCATTTCCCACACACACATCGATGTGTTTGAGGTTTGCATATGTGGGGGATCCAGTACTCCAGTGTGATTAGTATATGGTTCGATTGCAACAATGAGGGATATACTTCAAGTGGCGAGCATTTTGTACTTATGTTTGTGATGATCAGGTCTAGTATATTTACCCCTCTTGTGGGAATGTTGACGACCTGTGCCACAGCTAAAGAGTTTCTGAACTATGGGAACCCTAGAGCTTGGGTATTGTGGCTTGAGTAATGTTCACAGTCTATGTTTGGGTAGTTGACGTCACCCAGTATGATGGTGTTTGCAGAGAAATCTATACTCTCCTGTGTCGTCATGAAGGCTGTGTGGGATTTCTGAGTTTGAGAGGGTGATGTAAGAGCTCCTCTGTGTCTCTTTCCATGTGGTCCAGGGAGGTACATCTCAGGTTGTTCACACCAGCATGGACAATGACTGCCTCATACTTGTACTTGCTGTGGAGTGACCTGAGTGATTGTGTTATGTGGCACATTCTATCACCCAACAGGTTGCTAAATGTGACCCTCACCTTGCTCAGTCTGGAGTGCGGGACGTCAGTGTGTCTGACTATGGCATCACCTATTATAAGTGTGTCACACATTGTGTTTGGCCTTATGGGCTGTGCCTGTTATGAACACTGACATTGTGAGGTCTGTGTTGCTTGAGATATGTGTTCATGTGGGATGCAGCGTGTCTGGCCATGTCATTTGTGTCCGTGGTCTGGTAAGTATCACCTTTGGTGACATAGGTATTCATATGTCAGCTGGTGAGCATTTGCAGTGTTACCTACTGATAGTGGTACAGCTTGTTTGTTGTACAATGGACTACATGCAGCCCTGCTTACAGTAGCTATGTTTGCATGCATGTTTCCTTGCAGTTACCCTGGTATACTGATCCGACCTGCCATGCAGAGTTGCACAGCCTCTGTGAAGTCCTAGTGACATCTGCATAGCTTACTATATGTATGTTCATGTCTCACTTGACAGAATGTCACTGTTTCTCCTGTGCACATGTACGTTGCCTGGGACACTTTGCATATGACTTACCTGGCATTTGTCCATGCGAGCAGTCATATATGCCACTGCAGGACTCTAAACCTGATGATGCACACACTCAAAACAGTCCTCAGCATGGAGAACATCACTATCTGAGCAGTAACAGATACCGGATTCAGGGCTACCAACAGCACTCCAGCACTACCAAGTTACACCTCATACCATGCTTTTCAGGCCCAAAACTTGCACAAAACCACAAAAGGAGGGGGTGTATTCATATTCATCCAAGATACCCACACCTCCAGGTTGGTGGCAAAGCACCAAACATCAGAGACTATCCATATGCAGGTAACAATGGGTAAAACTGCCTTCCAGGTTATAGCCTGCTACAGACCACCCTCACAAACACAAGAACTGCACTTGGCCTTCCTGAAAACAGTTGGAAATATGTAGGTCTGTCCATACACCATTATATTGGGTGGGTTAAACTACCCAAACATGGACTGGGAGCGTGACTGTAGCTCCAACACCCTAGCCCACAGATTACTGGAATTTATATACCAATATGCTATGGAACAACCTGTTACCACTCACACAAGAGGGGAAAAGATACTGAACCTGATCATCACCAACATGGGGACTCTATGCTCCAGACCAGAAGTGTATCCCTCACTGGAAAGATCAGACCATAAACTAATCTCACTGGATATTCACATCCCAAGGCCACCCCCACCACAGATGAATACAGTCAACAACTCATGACAAGCATGTTCACACTCCTCATAAATGATGTGGAAACCTGTGAAGCCCCCAGGCCTGTTGAAAATATGGACCAGACTGCAGATACCTGTATAAAGGCATTCTATGGACACATTCAGGAATGCATGGATCATGCAATAATGCATTCCCTAACAAAAGGAAGACCCAATCCTCCAAAGGCAGACGTCCTGTGTGCTGGACACCAGCCATAAACAAACTATACAATAGAAGGATAAAGCTACTACATGATACAACAAACACCCAAAATGTGAAGGCATCACTGATGAGTATTAGAAGAAGACTACAGCCACTCATAAGATTGTCTAAGGCCATCTTTGAGAGAAGATTCCACAAGACACTGCAGATAATCACAAGGCTTTCTGTAGTTATGTTAGGAACCTGGGTGGTAATTACCAGATATGCTCAGAGGTAGTCCATGATGTCACAAGAAATACCAAACACACAGACATTGCCAACATCCTAGTGGACAGGTTCACTGCTACCTTCTCCCCCCCCCCCCCCCCACCCCAAAAGGGCAAATATTTCTCCCACCAAGGTGCTGCCCCCTGACATCTCAGATGCTCAGGTAAGAGCTGCCCTCTCAAAGCAATAGACACTGCATCAATGGGACCAGACAGTGTCCCAGGCTGTGTCCATGAACCCAAGAAGAGCTACACCCAGACATAACACTACTGTTCAATCCCAGCCTTACTACACGATATGTGACCAAAGAGTAGCATACAGCAACAGTGGTCCCTCTACATTTAGGTGGTGCCTTCACGGATCCTGGACACTATCGCCCCATACGTCTGAATAGCTTGGTCTGCAAGGCTATGGCAAGGATCATCATAAACCTCATAAATATAGATATTGGGGACCTACAGACACTTCATCATACACAGTTTGGCTTTGTTAATGGCAGATCCTGCCTCTCAGACCTGTTATATTTCTTTGAAACAGTCACCAAGGCCACTGTCAAGGGGAAGGTGGTCTACATAGCCTACCTGGACCTTGCATAAGCCTTTGATACAATACCCCACTTGTGCATTCTAGGGAAGCTCACCGGTGTACATATTAACCCCTATGTCACTACAGATATTGAACAGTGGCTCAAGGGCAGAACACACATGGTTAGAATTGCTGGAGCCATGTCAACCTCAAAACCAGTTACAAGTGGTGTCCCACAAGGCTCAGCCATGGGATCTGTCTTGTTCAGTATATATTTATCAGAGGTACAGGCCAACATGGAAGTACTGTGGCTGAGCAAGTCACAGATGACTGCAAACCGGACGCCATAATCAACTCTCCAGCCAACACACGCATCCTCCAAAAGGGCCTCTTGGAAACACATGACTTGTGCCACAGCCATGGCCTCAGGCTGAATGCCAAATAGTGTATGGTCATCCCCTTTGTCAAAAACAAAGTGACCACAAAGTACCACATATGTGTCAATCCACTAAGTGCAGACGAAGGAATTATGGACCTTGGGGTACACAAGTTGATAGCATTCTCTCATTTGACAACCACATGGCCAAAGTGGTTAGGAAAACATGTAATATGGGCCACATCATCGTGAAGGGATTCACATGTAGATCAGGGGAGGACATTGTGCCTCTTTACTCATCCCTCATCATGCCCATAATTGACTACAATGCCCCTGTCGGCATGCACCTTACCAGACACCTGCAGCAACTGGAAAGACCACAAAAGTACCTCAACAAGAGGATCAAAGGGCTCAAACAGATGCCACATACTGACTGGTTAAAGAATCAGCAGCTCTACTCAGTGGCATACTGCCTCTTCATAGGCAATCTGTGCCTGACATATAAAGCCATGTGAAACCCTGACTTAATGGTCATGCTGCACCTCAGAATATCCAGATCCCATCAGGCTACACGCTGGAAAGACTTGCACCTCAGGAGTGATATACATAGGACATGCTGGAGGGACACATTCATAACTCAGAGGCTCCCTTCACTGTGGAATATTATCCCAATAGAGGTTAGGCAGAGTCACTCAGTGACTGTCTTCAAGAGGGATATTAATGACTGGATGGGACATTGTAGGTTTACCCTGGGTATCAGTTATGTGTCACTGTTAGACAGAGGCACAGTATACTAACCTTGGAAAAGGGCATAGCAAGATAGATTTACAATGCATGGTGAAAGCCACACACATTCTGGCTAGGTTTATAAATGCCCTAGGGCAGATAGGTTCATAGGTTCATACTAGGCTATGTATCTTGTTCACCATTGGCCCTATGTGCTGTTAATCACCAATGAAATCTCAATACTATGGTAGCATGTGCAAAGGTCAGTTGTCAGTCACCTCTATGGTACAGTTGTGGAATATGCGAGTCATGTAGTAATGTCACAGCTGCCACATGTACACAGTCAACCCTATCCCCTACCCATGGATGTACAACACATGTATGTGATGGAAACACATGGCCAAACTGTGGACTAAGCACTCTGAACCCAGTACTGGCATAACCTGTCAGGTGGCATGAAATACTACAGTGACTGCAATACCAGTCTGATGTGGACCTACACTGACAGCAATACAAGCACAGAAACACACCGAGCCATTCATGGAGCCTAAGGATAGCATCCTGCCTGAGTGGCGGAACACCTCTGCAGCTGGCACACAGGCATCGTTAGGCCTGAACACAGCACTCATAACATAGCACACAAATCCTGTGTGCCAAACAAGCACAGTCTGTACAGCTACAACACTACTGCTGCAGTTGTGTTAGGTACTTTATTGTCCAGTACAGTGAGTCATGCTCACCAGGCTGGACAAGGTGAAGGTCACAGTGATATGCTCATGGGGCACTATGGTCCACCACATAACAGAAGCATACAGGTCAGTCAGATGCATGCACACATATGACTCGGTCATTGTCCATGCCACTACAGCTGATGCGTGATGTCCCTCACTGGGATACATGATAGGGAACATGGAAGGGCTCACTGAGCATGTGGAACAGGCTGGTAGAACCCTGACCTTGGTTGGCATCATACCCTCACCAGGAATGCTGACATATTACTGAATGCTAATGAATTACTGTAGCTACAACACCTAGCTGACAGGTTCGTAGCATCGCGGTCACTGCATTGCTATGGAACAACTTCTACCACTCCACAACAGGTGAAAACATGCAGCACCTGTTCATCAACAACATGTAGACTATATGCCCCAGACCAGGTGTGTATCCCTCACTACTAGGTTGATAGCATCTACATCTCACATAATATACACATCCCACATGCAGCACCTGCACAGAAGACCACAGTCATAATGTTACCCAGTGCAAATACCATGTATTAACATGTGGCAGGCATCACACATGGTAACTATTGAAGGTCACAGGTACATATGTGTATTTGTCACACACATACATCATGTGTGCAGTGCCATAACTGGTTTAATTGATGTCATGCATTAGTGTGAGAAACAACCCGCACACATGGGCATTCTGTGTGAGCAGAACACAAGTGATATGTCTGGAATCAAAAGCCATAAATAATTGTGATATCGTTTAGAAAGGGGTATGTGCATCCTGTAGTGTGTTTTCCCAGTTGCCAAAAGGGATGTTCCTTTCATACACACTTACACCCCTTCACACACACTTGCTGGATTCAAACCACTACCTAACTATGTTATGACACTAGAGACGGACGCATTAGCAGAGCATGCTATTCGCATTACTGGGAGATTTATTTTCTCCTGATATACTTATAGGGTGCTGACATCATCGGTGTTTAGACAGGGGAATGGGCATCCTGTGGTGTGTTTCCACAGTTGGCAAAAGGGATGTTCCTTTCACACACACTTACCCCCCTTCACACACACTTGCCACTTGCTGGATTCAAACCCCTACCTAACTATGTTATGACACTAGAGGCGGACGCATTAGCAGAAGCGCTATCCGGATTACTGGGAGATTTCTTTTCTCCTGATTTACTTATAGGGTGCTGACATCGTCGGTGTTTAGAAAGGGGAATGAGCATCCTGTGGTGTGTTTTACAGGTGCCAAAGGGATGTTCTTTTCATACACCACACACACACTTACCCCTTTACACACACTTGCTGGATTCAAACCCTACCTAACTATGTTATGACACTAGAGACGGACGTAGCGAGCGCTAGCCGGATTACTGGGAGATTTCTTTACTCCTGATTTAATAGGGTGCTGACATCATCGGTGTTTAGAAAGGGAATGGGCATCCTGTGGTGTGTTTCCACAGTTGCCAAAAGGGATGTTCCTTTCATACACACTTACACACTTACCCCCTTCACACTTGCCATTTGCTGGTTTCAAACCCCTACCTAACTATGTTATGACACTAGAGCGGACGCATTAGCGGAGCGCGCTATTCGGATTACTGGGAGATTTCTTTTCTCCTGATTTACTTATAGGGTGCTGACATCATTGGTGTTTAGAAAGGGGAATGGGCATCCTGTGGTGTGTTTCCACAGTTGCCAAAAGGGATGTTCCTTTCACACACACTTATCCACCTTCACACACACTTGCTGGATTCAAACCCCTACCTAACTATGTTATGACACTAGAGACGGACGCATTAGCAGAGCGCGCTATTCGGATTACTGGGAGATTCCTTTTCTCCTGATTTACTTATAGGGTGCTGACATCATCGCTGTTTAGAAAGGGGAATGAGCATCCTGTGGTGTGTTTTCACAGTTGCTAAGAGGAACATTTCCCTCACACTAACTTGCACACAGACCAACCACAATCACCCACACACACACACTCTGGATAAGCTGTCATTCCCTAGGGCAAACGGCCTAGTGTTGACCTCTACACCCATGTTTACCTGTCAGATGCACATTATTTGGTGCTGATGGCAGTGTTTGCAGGTCTTTATTGCCATAACAGTTCCTGTTTGTATGAACAACTTGTGTATCTGTGGACGAGTGTTTGCATAGAATGAGGTAAATCCACTATCATGTATGTCTCTGTAGTCATTTAAGTGTGAGCACAGGTCAGATTGCTATAATGTTGTTGGTTACTGGAATAACATGTACATATACCAGATATATGCGAAGTGGCAGCAAACTGATATTTGCACTAATACTGGATAACACATATACATATACCAGATATATGTGGCAAAATGCTAAACTGATATTTGCACTAAGTGTGTGAGCATGCCCAGTTCAGCCTTCCCATGGCATGTTGTGTGAAAGATGCCCCATTTATCAAAGTGTGTGAGCATGCCCAGTGTGAGATTTCCATATGTTGAACTCTGCAGCCCATCACATTTGTGGCTGAGTGCGAACTTCAAATATCTCCAGTTTATGGTTGTGTGTTCTGTGCCATGTTGTGTATTACTGTCCAAATGCTTTTTGTGTGAACACAACAGGGATTATACTGTGCCTGCAGGTTTTGCATGGGATACTTTGCATACACTTGTCAACTTCCATTCATACTGACCTAACACTGTAGTACTGTATAGTGTAGTGGTTCAGTACTTTCACTGTGGTGGACGGTATCCTGGTCTTTAGTCCTATCACTGCTTTACATTTCCATAGTGAGCACAACAGCCTGATTAGGGTCCAGTTGTGCACATCTGCACAAAGGCGGTGCCTCTACGGTCCCTGGTAATTACCGCCCCATAAGCTGAACAAGTCTAGTCTGCAAAGCTATGGAGAGGATCATAATGGAGCTCATAAACAAAGATATAGGGGACATGCAGACATTGGACCCGTGCCAGTTTGGCTTTGTCAAGGGCAGATCATGCCTTCTGGACTTGGTCGACTTCTTCAAAACAGTCACTAAGGCCATTGATGAGGGGAAGGCAGTCAATACAGCCTACCTTGACCTTGCAAAGGCTTTCAACACAATACCCCACTCGGGTATTGTAGAAAAACCTACCAACCTAAATGTAAACCCATATGTCACAAGATGGGTTGCAAACTGACTTAAAGACAGGACCCACAGGGTTAGAGTTGCTGGCACTATGTCAGTCTCCAAGCCGGTCACAAGTGGTGTCCCACAGGGCTCGGTCCTTGGCCCCCTATTGTTCGGCATCTACTTCTCAGAAGTGCAGGCCAACATGGGAGGACTTTGGCTGAACTGGGCACCATAGTGGACAGTGCATCAGACACGGATTTCCTTCCGAAGGGACTCACGGAAACTGATAGCTGGTGCCAGAGCCATGGCCTGAAGTTAAATGCCAAAACATGTATAGTCATACCCTTCGGGAAAAGCAAGGTAACCCCAAGCTACCATATAGGTGGCAATCCTCTAAGCACAGAGGAGGTTATCATGGACCTGGGGACCCAGGTTGACAGTGGCCTTTCTTCTGACACTCATGTTGCTAAAGTGTTTAGAAAGACCTTCTACATTGCCCACCTGATCATGAAGGGATTCACATCCAGATCTAGTGAGGTCATTGTTCCCCTGTACTCTTCACTTATCAGACCAATGATCGAGTACAATGCCCCATTCAAGTTGTATCTCACCCAACATCTGCAGCAATTGGAGAGACCCCAGATGTCCCCCACCAAAAGGATAAAGGGACTCCAACATCTGTCATATGCTGCCAGATTGAAGACACTCCAGCTCTATTCAGTCGCATACCATCTGCTCAGAGGTGACATGTGCCTGACATGCAAGGCCATGTCCAACCAGGGATTAATTGACATGCTCTATCTCAAAATCCACCAGAACCACTGGGGCAAGTGACTTAAACCTTAGCAGGGATATACGTAGGACATGCTGAAGGGATATATTTATCACTCATACTCCCTATGCTGTGGAATACAATCCTGGTCCATGTGAGGCAGAGCACCTTGCTAGCTCTGTTCAAGAGGAATCTTGACCTGTGGATGTGAGATCATAGGTTTACCCCAGGAATCGTCTCTGTGTCACTGCTGGACAGAGGCACAACAAACTAATGGGCACAGTATTGTTTCCATGTAAGGGGTGGCATAAGCCACAAAACACTGGGCTAGGCTTATAACTGCCTTAGGGCAGATAGCCTAGTATAAACCTATGCACCTATCTGACTATGTTGCATTATGTTCAGATATGAACTACTTACAACAGCCTCATCCAACATCAGTAGTGTATTCCACAACATAGGTGTACATTGGCAGACACTGCTGATGTGCTCTAGGCCATTTCTAATGCTAGTCAGAGTGTGTGTTTGCCCTTCAACACATTGTAAGTGTGGTTTGCCATGACATATGTCTTGTTTAGTATACTGTACCTCTGTCTACCCATGACATAACAGTGATACCCAGGGTAAACCTAACATCTCCCATCCACTCTTTAGCATTCCTGTTGAGGAGAATCTACGAGTGACTCTATGGATAACCTGTACTGGTAGTTTACTCATGTGTGGGGGTGGCTTCTGTGTTATGGATGATGCAGTACAGCTTGTCCTATGTATGTCAGTGCTGGGGTTCAGGTCCATCATGTGCATAGTTCACTGCCATTCAGATTGTACAAGGTGCAGCATGTTCATTGATTCCAGCTTGGACATGGCTTTCTACATCAGGCACAGCTTGCGTCTGGGTGGCCAGCATGGCGGTGTGTGCAGTTGCACTCTGTTTAATCAGGCAACACATTACGTCTGTTCAAGCTCTTTGATACTCCTGGTGAGGTACTGTTGTGGACTTTACAGTTGATGGAGGTGTCTGCTGAGGTACACCCCACAGAGGCTGTTGTGGTCAATTGTAACGCTGATGAAGGATAACAGCAGAACCACAACGACCTCCCCTTATCTAGATGTCATAACCTTCATGATTAGGTTGGTATATGGATTGTTTCTGTTAACACTACAGCCACATGTTTGTCCAATGCAGGATATCTATCACCTTGTGTAACCAGGTCTGTCATTACATGTTAAGTATGTAATGGGTTAACACCTATGTGGTAATTGGTGGTCACTTACTGTATATCCATGGAGGTTGACTATACAGTTTTCTCCATTTAGCATGCTGACATGGCTATTGCACCGGTTGTCTGTTTCTATGTGGCCCTTTTGTGGGATGCTTGTGTCAGCTGGAGTGTCAGATATGTTAGGCGGTTTGTAGCCCTCTGCAAACATGTTCAGGCACAGTCCTTACATGTTGGCCTCTACCTATGGGGCATATATACCAGACGGGGAAGGTCCCAGGACCAAGCTTTGTGGGATACCTGTTATATGTGGTTTGTAGTCTGACATGGCTGCAGCATGTCTGACCATGTCAGTTCTGTTGTTGGCCTGGTTTGCAACCCCTCTAGTGACATTGGGGTGTATATATCAGCTGGTGAGCATATCTATATTGAAAACGTAGGGTATTGTATGGAAGGCTTTGCAGGGTCCAGCTACACTGTGTGGACCACATTGCCCTCATCAGTGACCTCAATTACTGTTTCAACTGAGTCACACATGTTTAGGGGCGGGGTCTGCACTTAATAAACCCACACTGGGTAGGGCCGGGTGTCAATAGATCCCCAATATTGTTATGTCCGTGGTACATGTTGATCCTTGCCATAGCTGTGCAGACCAAGCTTCTCAGGAGTCTGGGGTGGTTGTTTTTAGTATCCATTCAGGCGACACCTTTCTTGAGAACGACCATTGTTGTTGTACACTGCTCTTTGGGTACATATCCTGTGTTAAGGCTGACAATGTCAGGGAGGCAGCAGTCTGCTGGGAAAGATATTTTGCATTATGAGGGGGGGGGGTTTGCACTGCACCTGTTAGGATGTATGTTGGCAATACGTGTGTGTGTTTGGTATGTTGTTTGTAATATTTGTGTGATCCGGAGCATATCTGGGAATTCACAACACGCTTACTACCATCAGTTGCAGCAGCCTTGGGATTATCCTTAGTGTCCTGTACAATTTGTATCATAATAGGTTCATACTAGGCTATACACCCTAGGGCATTTGTAAGCCTAGCCACAGTGTGTGTGGCTTTGCCACCTGCTATCTGAATATTATGGCCATTTATGATTTACTTAGCTGTGCCTCTGTCTGGACATGACACAGTAAAGACCCCCAGTGTACATCTACAATTATTTATCCATTTTGCTAACTTCCTGTTGAAGAGTGTCAGTGAGGGGCTCTGCCTAACATGTAGTGGTATTCTGTTCCAGGGTGTGGAGAGACTCAAGGTTAGGTATCTGTCCCTCCAGCACATCCTATTTGATTATGTGTTGAGGCTGACATCTCTGACTCACACAGCTCCAATGGCTTTGAGGTGTCTGGGGTGGAGCATGTCCATTACTTCTGTGTTGGACATGGACTTGTACAACAGACATACAATGCCTCTGTGTAGGCAGTATGTGACTGCATTCAGCTGTGGTGTCTACAGCCAGGCAGCATATGAGATATATTTGAGACCCTTTCTGACTCTTGCTGAGGTACCTTTGAGGTCTTTCTAACTGCTGCAGGTGCCAGGTAATGTACATCCCAAATGAGGCATTGTACTACAATATGGTCTGATGGGGGCACAATGACCTTTGTTGACATAGATGTGAATCCTTTCATGATACAGTGTGCAATATAGACAGTCTTCCTAGACAGATTGGCGGTGACTGTCACATAACAGGTGACTGTCCACTTGTGTCACTAGGTCCCTGATTACTCCTTGTCTTGTATTTGGTGGTACATTCATACTGTCCACTGTCTTCAGGACAGTGGGGTGGGGTTCCTGTGTGTGAGGGTGTGGTCTGTAGCATGCTACAGACTGTACAGCAGTCTTGCCTATGGTTAGTTGCACATGGGTGGACTGCAATGACATAAGCATTGTCAGTTGACTGGACGTATGGGTGTCTGTGCTGAATATGGATACTCACCCTCCTTTTATGTTTTGTTACAGGTTTTGTGGCCATAACACATGATATGTGGTATTACCTGGTAGTGCTGGTGTGCTGTCACGAGGCTTGCAGCAGGTTTGTATCACTGGACAGACATCAATGTTCTCCATACTGGGGAGGGCCTCAGGAGCATGCATATTGAGGTTTACACATCTGGCATTGATCAGCATTACCCTTCTGTTTCTTTCCAGTTTTGTTTTCTATGGTGGTGGGTTGTTCTTTTCAGCCTTGCCTACGGAAGGATCTCTGTAGGTTGCAAAAGCCTTAGGCAATATCCAGATGCTCATGGGTGACAGGTGCAAGACATCCCTGGAACAGCAGCATGTCTCACTGTGGAGTCACCTATTACAACTGTATCAGGTATGTTGTTTCTCCTTCTGTCCTGTGACTGTTTGGCACACCAGCTTTGTGTACTATGTGTTACATGTGCTATGTCTGGAGGTTGTTTTATTGGGTGTCTACTTTGGAGGCTTGTGTTGGTGTTGTGTGTTTGTAATTAGGGCCTCTGGGAATGTTTTTGTGTTTACGTGTTTGGTTTACAGTCGTTGTAGGTCTATGTGGGACTGGGTTTGTGGTGTATGTGGTTACCTTGTCCTCCTGACTAGTTTTGACAGTACTGATTTGGGGGTGCTCAAGCTCCGGTTTGGCTACCTGGTTGCATCGGTCACATACATTTGTATTTATTGGGGTGAGTTGTTGTTGTGTGTGTACTTGGGACAGGTGTCACATTGCCACTGGATTCACAGATTCTACTTGTTTTGCCTGGCCTTAGTGGATTGTATGTGTGGACACATTTTATTGCCATACTAGTGATCACTGATTACTTCACTTTTTATGTTTGATCTATCATGTGGTAGCTTCCTCATTCTCTTCAATGGTTTAGTAATTGCTTGAGTCCAGCATGCCAGATGCCTGGGTGTATGGCATTGTGTCTTGTTGTTTGTGATTGCAGACTCCAAGCACTCTTGGCTGTGTTCATGGTATGCCTGTATAACATGTTCTGCAGTGTGTCCCATATTCTGGACCTGCACAGGGCTTTTCATGGATTCCACATTGGTTTGTAGGGGTGCAAGCTATGCTTTATACATGTGTTTCACTGTGGTGATCTAGCCAGGGGCTGGGGTCGGGGTGTGTAACTACAGTGTGATTACTCTATGGTCTGGTCTTACCAGTGAGGGATACACGTCTCATCTTGACATCCAGTACACATATTTCTGATTATCACATCCAGTATGCTTACCCCTCTTGTGGAAGTGTTACATTTTGCATGTCCAGTTTGTTTGATGGATTCTGGGAAATTGTCTACACTTGTGTCAGTGCTAGTATAATACAAAGAATATAGCGACAAACATCTCAGAAGCTGACTTCACACGTCTTCAGACTGAGATGGTATCCTTTAAGCCCACTGGGCCAGTGGAAACCACAACACACAATGGTGACTCCTTCACAGATGCTTTCTACAGACATCTCCGAGAAAGCATGGACCATGCAATCACAAATAAAACCAAGACCCTCTCCACCAAGGGAAAGTGGCCTGTCTGGTGGACCCCAGCCATAAACAAACTGTATAACAGATGACGGATACTAATGCAAGACAGAGCTACATCTCCTACAGGGAAGGCAGCTGTGATCAGCACTAGTAAAAAGCTACATTCTCTCATACAGACATCCAAGGTCAACTTGGAGACATAAATCACCAAAGACGATGGAGATAACCATACTGCCTTCTTCAGCTATGTCAGAAACCTGGGTGGGAACCCTCAGATATGCTCAGCGTTGGTACACAACAACATATATTTCAGTGACCTGACAGATATTGGCAACATTCTGGCAGACAGGTTCAGTGCAACTTTCCCCCTCCCTCACCCCCAAAGGAAGATAGTTATCACAGCTGAATGTAACCTCACTGTCATCTCAGATGTCCATGTGAGAGCCACACTCAGCAAAGAGAAGAACACAGCATCAATGAGACCTGATGGTATCCCCAGTTGCGTGCTATGTGAATTCCAGAAGGAGCTAAACCCGTATATACAAATGCTATTTAACCTTAGCCTTGCTATAGGATATGTACCTGAACACTGGTGTACAGCAACAGTGGTTCCACTCCACAAAGAAGATGCCTCCACAGACCCTGGCAACTACCACCACACAAGCTTAACCAGCCTTGTCTGCAAAGCTATGGAAATAGTCATTATGGAGCTCTTAAACAGAGACATTGGTGACCTACAGACCCTTGATCCCACCCAGTTCAGCTTTGTACTGGGCAGATCCTGCCTTTTGAACCTAGTTGACTATTTTGAAACTGTCAGTAGGGCCATTGATGAGGGCTATGCGGTCCACACAGCCTACTTGCACTTGGCCAAGGCCTTTGAAACAATACCCCACTCAGGCATCATAGACAAGCTCAACAGCTGAAATATAAAACCATATGTCACAGGATAGGTTGCAAAATGGCTAGGAAACAGAACCCATAAAGTGGACATTGCAGGTGCCTTGTCAGATTCAAAGCCAGTCACAAGTGGTGTCCCACAAGGATCTATCCTGGGACCCCTCTTATTTGGCATTTACTTTTCAGATGTGAAAGCAAACATGGGAGGGTTGTGGCTGACAAAGTTTGCAGATGACTGCAACCTAGGCACCATAGTGAATACATCAGCCGGCACACACATCCTAAAGGCTGCCGTCACAAAGACAGATAGCTGGTGCCGGAATCATGGCCTGAAACTGAATGCAACTGATGTGTAGTCATCCCCTTTGGGAGGAACACAGTACCCACAAATCAATACATAGACAGCAACCCACTGAGCACAGAAAACAAATCAGACACCTGGGGACACATGTAGATAGTGACGTCTCATTTGACACCCATGTTGCCAAGGTGGTTAGACAGACTTTCTATCTTGCCCACCTTATCATGACGGGTTTTACATCCAGATCAAAGGAGGTCATTGTACCACTATACTTCTCCCTTATCAGGCCCATGATTGAATACAAAGCCCCATTTGGTATGGACCTCACCCAGCACTTGCAGCAGCTGGAGAGACCCCAAATGTACCTTACCAAGAGGATCATGGGTCTACAACACATGTCATATGCTTCCGGACTAAAGGAAATCCAGCTTTATTCAGTAGCATACCGCCTACTCACAGGTGACCTATGCCTGACATACAAGACCATGTCCAATCAGGATTTGGTGGACATGCTCCACTGCAAGCAATCCAAATCCACCAGAGCCATGAGAGCTACAAATTTGAACCTCAGCACATACATGTATAGGACATGCTGGAGGGACAGAGTCATAACTCAGAGGCTTCTCACACTCTAGCAAAGAATCCCAGTTCATGTTAGACAGAGTCCCTCACTGACTCTCTTCAAGAGAAATCTGGACAACTGGATATGAGATTGTAGGTTTACCCCAGGGGTCCTCCCTGTGTCACTACTAGACAGAGGCACAGTCATGTTATTCAATTACATAAGGGGGTCATAATGTGTCACTACTATGTCAGAGGCACAATATTCGGAATCTATTCTGTACACTTATTACCACTATAAGGGGTGGCAATAACCACATCACTATGGCTAGGCTTATGAATGCAGTAGGGCAGATAGCCTAGTAGTTAACTATGAAGCTATGGTGTATGTGTAGGTATTTTCAGTCAAGCAATATACTGTGGTTTGGGGGGCTTAATATCTTCCTGTATTCCAACATAGGCCTGGTGCAGTTCCTGCTATTAGGACAGTGGTCTGCAGCAAGCTATATAGTAGTAGGCAGTTTTAGCCATTGGTATTTGACCATGGCTAATCCGTGCTGCTTCTTGTTGTGTTACCAACATGGGAGTGTGGTTATCCATGAGATTTATTGCTAGTCACCCTCATTTTGTAGCTTGTTACATGTTTTTGCAGCTGTACATCACTGTATGGGATGTGACCTGGTAGTGTTAGGGTGCTGATGTGGGCTTTGACCCTTTTTTTCTATTGCAGCACTGATATCTACATTCTCTATACTGTGTGCGTTTACACTGCACACATCTTGATGTTTATACTTCTGGCATTGTGTAGCATTACATCTAGGTTCCTATCCCTTGTGGTACCTATGCAGGTGGGTTTGTGTTTTGTGTTTTATGATTGGTGAGGGTGGCTGTTAGTCAGGGTCCTCAGGTGTGCATATGGTACATGGTGTTACATTACTTAACACATGGCATTCATGCCTCAGGTGGTGCTGCAGGGCTGCCTCTGTCGGATGCACATACTACACTCCCTGTACATGTTTGGAAGCAGGTTGTGTCATGTTAGGCATCCCTGTTACTATGTGAGTGTGTTGGAGGGGGTATCAGTCCCAGTGTTCCTACTGAGCCAGTGTATGTGCTATGCGTTGCCTCTTTGCCAAGGCCAGAGCATACTGGGCACGCCTCCTTCTGCCTACTGGGGCAAGGTCAGGTTGTTTATTCACCGACTAAGCGCTTTCACCAATTCAATGGCTTCATCAGAGTCAGTGTTAAAAACAAACAGCACACATTTTATACTTTCAGTCCAAATGACCTCACCCAATCTTTCAATTGATTGATTGATTAAATACAATTAAACTAAATACCATATTCACAATACCCATAAAATCCAACTCTTTTACACATCTCATTTTGTACAAACCATAAAATTAAACTTAACTAAAGTACATACATAAATACAATATATTTGATTTAGAACTATTGAACTAACAACTAAAAAACTAAAAAATATATACATATATAAATATAAATGTAACAAATTGATGAATAAAAAATTTTTTCACTTCTGTGTATATCCAACAGCTTACTATATGATACTGGCCTTAAATTTCAAAACTGGTTTCAAAGAAATATAATCATTAATACCAGGGTACCTAGTGGCATTAAGTCTCAACTGCCACTTAGTTTCTAATAGGGCAACCCTGTTGCTGATGTCCCCTCCTTGTTCCAACAATACCCTATCTATAATGAAAAATAAAAATTTCTTAAAATCCTTGCAATTCATACTGTGAGTGTAAAGTGCATTGTGTGAGTCCTTGTTCTTAATTGCTCTCACGTGTTCGACAATTCTTTCACGTAGTCTACGAGTGGTCATACCTATATAGAAAGCTTCGCAGGTTGAGCATAAGGCCACATAGACTAAGTTCTTGGTATTACAATTGCATTTCCCCGGACATGGTAAAGTGTGCCCCCACCCCTTCACACACACATATGATCCTTCCGCTATGTACCTGCAGTATCTACAATAACCACATTTAGACATCCTAGATACCCTGTTCCTAACCTCACACTCCATAATATTTTTGAGGTTATCACCTTTGCTGTAAACAATCCTAGGGTAAGTTCCCAGTGTCCCCTTAGTGGTATCACTTAAACAGTATTCCCACATCCTACGTAACACTTTCACAATGTCTTCACTCATTGAATTTCAAAACAAAGCATGCTCCGAATGTGTTTGTTCCTTTGGGCACCTCATGGTTCTTTTCCAATTCATTCAACCCAAGCAAAATTGGTGAATACAGTGAACCTCTTTGTTTGAATACATCTCTTTTTAACTTTAGTAGCAATCTGAGTGGGTACCCCCTGTCCATCAACATCCCAATCAACTTGAACATTTCTTGTTTAAATAAATGTTCATCACTCACCAATCTAGATAAACGCACCATCTGCCCTTTAGCTACCCCCTTCCTCTGGTGGTACGGATGGCAACTTTTGAAGTGCAATAGTGAGTTGGAGTAACTTTCCTTTCTGTATATAGAACTGGACAGACCTACCCCCTTCTTGGCAATAGCTATATCCAAAAAATTGATACTATCTTTTTCCCAATGGAAGGTAAATTTGAAAAAACTAGTAGTATTGTTCAAATACTCAATGAACTCCATTGCTTGAAGCTCATCACCATTCCATATAATTAGTAGGTCGTCCAAGAATCTATTATACAAAATGATATTCCTCATAAACCTAGTTGGAAAAACATAAGTTCTTTCCCATGTTAAAAGAACCATGTTCGCAAAGATGGGGGCACATCTAGCACCCATAGCTACGCCTGCACATTGTTGAAAAGTTTCACCTTCAAACCTAATGAAATTGTTCAAAAGGACCAACTCCATTAAGTCACAAATTAAGTTGATCCTATCTTTGTCCACTTTACTACTCTTCACCAATCCCTCACGGAACATGCCCAAACCTTCCTTGTGTGGGATGGAAGAGAATAAGTTTACCACATCAATAGACAAAAAACTATATGTACTACTGTCTTCTTTGTAAAGTGGACAAAGATAGGATCAACTTAATTTGTGACTTAATGGAGTTGGTCCTTTTGAACAATTTCATTAGGTTTGAAGGTGAAACTTTTCAACAACGCAACTATGGGTGCTAGGTGTGCCCCCATCTTTGCGAACATGGTTCTTTTAACATGGGAAAGAACTTATGTTTTTCCAACTAGGTTTATGAGGAATATCATTTTGTATAATAGATTCTTGGACGACCTACTAATTATATGGAATGGTGATGAGCTTCACATGGAGTTCATTGAGTATTTGAACAATACTACTAGTTTTTCAAATTTACCTTCCATTGGGAAAAGATAGTATCAATTTTTGGATATAGCTATTGCCAAGAAGGGGGTAGGTCTGTCCAGTTCTATATACAGAAAGGAAAGTTACTCCAACTCACTATTGCACTTCAAAAGTTGCCATCCGTACCACCAGAGGAAGGGGGTAGCTAAAGGGCAGATGGTGCGTTTATCTAGATTGGTGAGTGATGAACATTTATTTAAACAAGAAATGTTCAAGTTGATTGGGATGTTGATGGACAGGGGGTACCCACTCAGATTGCTACTAAAGTTAAAAAGAGATGTATTTAAACAAAGAGGTTCACTGTATTCACCAATTTTGCTTGGGTTGAATGAATTGGAAAAGAACCATGAGGTGCCCAAAGGAACAAACACATTCGGAGCATGCTTTGTTTTGAAATTCAATGAGAGAAGTGAAGACATTGTGAAAGTGTTACATAGGATGTGGGAATACTGTTTAAGTGATACCACTAAGGGGACACTGGGAACTTACCCTAGGATTGTTTACAGCAAAGGTGATAACCTCAAAAATATTATGGAGTGTGAGGTTAGGAACAGGGTATCTAGGATGTCTAAATGTGGTTATTGTAGATACTGCAGGTACATAGCGGAAGGATCATATGTGTGTGTGAAGGGGTGGGGGCACACTTTACCATGTCCGGGGAAATGCAATTGTAATACCAAGAACTTAGTCTATGTGGCCTTATGCTCAACCCAAGGCTTTATATAGGTATGACCACTGTAGACTAATGAAAGAATTGTCGAACACGTGGCTGCAATTAAGAACAAGGACTCACACAATGCACTTTTACACAGTATGAAATGCAAGGATTTTAAGAAATTTTTATTTTTCATTATAGATAGGGTATTGTTGGAACAAGGAGGGGACATCAGCAACAGGGTTGCCCTATTAGAAACTAAGTGGCAGTTGAGACTTAATGCCACTGGGTACCCTGGTATTAATGATTATATTTCTTTGAAACCAGTTTTGAAATTTAAGGCCAGTATCATATAGTAAGCTGTTGGATATACACAGAAGTGAAAAATTTTTTTATTCATCAATTTGTTACATTTATATTTATATATGTATATATTTTTTAGTTTTTTAGTTTTTAGTTCAATAGTTCTAAATCAAATATATTGTATTTATGTATGTACTTTAGTTAAGTTTAATTTTATGGTTTGTACAAATGAGATGTAAAGAGTTGGATTTTATGGGTATTGTGAATATGGTATTTAGTTTAATTGTATTTAATCAATCAATCAATTGAAAGATTGGGTGAGGTCATTTGGACTGAAAGTATAAAATGTGTGCTGTTTGTTTTTAACACTGACTCTGATGAAGCCATTGAATTGGTGAAAGCTTTACGGGTGAATAAACGGATTTCTTCCAAGGCTTGGTGTGGTTGCTGGTGTTTTGAGGCTGTGATCGTTTTATTTTTAGTTTTATTCAACTATCCTACCTTTTCGGGAGTTCATTTGAAGGTCAGGTTGTTCCTCCTCCAAGTCACCCTCTGCCTGTGGTGGCCTTGGCAATGGTGGGGATATGTCTGGCCCAGCCCTATGCTGGTCTTGCTGCAGCTGTTTCCGCAGGATCATATTATGTAGCATAGCACATATCATGATCATTTGGGTACATGTAGTTGGTGTGTACTGCAAGGCTCCACCAGATGTGTCCAGACACCAGAACCGTGACTTGAGCAGCCCAAACACACGCTCTATGACATTACGTGTTTGTGCGTGTGCCTCATTATGGCATTCCTGTTCAGGTGTGTGTGCATTTCTGATGGGTGTCATCAGCCACGGCTCCAGTGCATAACCTGCATCCCCCACTAGGTGTCCGTGTGGGAAGTCCCCACTGGCAAATGATTGGTACAGCTGCGTCAAATGCCAGAGGTGGGAATCGTGGTAGCTCCCAGGGCAGCCAGCACACACATTCATTATTATGCCTTGGGCATCACACATGACCTGGCAGTTGATGGAGGGGAATCCCTTGCGTTTAATATAGGCTCTACCCCGCTCACCGGCTGGTGCTTTGATGCATATGTGCGTGCAGTCTATTGCACCCAGTACCTCAGGGTATCCCGCTATTTGCTGGAAGAGACGCATATTGCTGGCCATTACCTCACGGTCATTGGGGAAATATACATGATCACTGACATGTGCTGACATGGCATCCAGGAACTGGTGCAGTACCCTGGAGGCTGATGCCTGTGATATCCCCATCATATCACCAGTTGGTCTCTGAAAGGTACCTGTTGCTAGTATTCTTAGGCCAACACATACCTTGGTTTCCACTGGGATGGGTTCCCCTCTGTTGGTTCTGTGTGTGAGACGTGGCCTGCACAGCTCAACAATTTGCTGCAGAAGATCTCTGTCCACTCTGTAGTGCTCTACTATCTCCAGCTCATGTAACCCATGGTAGGTGACCCTGGGCCTGTATACTCTTCTCCTTCTCCTCACTCTGGGTTGTCTGTCAGCATCTGCATTGTCACCACCCTCAGCAATCCGCCTATGCCTGATTATAACAGCTATGGCAGCCCCTAGCATTTCTGCTCTGAGTTCAGCTTTTGTCAGTTTTCATTTCTGATAGCTTACTCCTTTCTTGCAGTATCTCTTGTGAGAAACACCCTGCACTGCTGTTTGCAGTGTTTTAAGTGCTGGGTTGGCCTTCTGGTCTGCCTGTGTAATTGCCTGCTTCCAATTGTTCGCACCAATTAACTTCAGCAGTCTCCTCTAGCAGCTTCCTTGTATTCTGGTTGTTTCCTTTTTCCTCTGTTTCCTGAGGGGGAGCAATGTGCACACCAGCTTTAGTACGCTCACAGATATTTAAACGTGCGCACACATCCTTCCACGGTGTTACACGCATGGACTCATCCTTACACGGTGTGGACTTAGCTGATTCATGTTAAAACGTGCGCACATTGCCTTATACACGTGCACGCCCGCGCAAACCATTGTAAACTGTTTGCAACACGCTCCCACATGTTGAACCTGCCTTACATGTGTGCATGCACGTATATCAAGAAAGTTTGAGTGTAGGGATAGTGTGCACCCTCTATTTCTTGACTTTCCTAGTGTTCTGTTGGGACACACCCCTCTCCCTGATGTCTGTCTGTCATCTCTCACGTTACACTACCCTCCAATGTGATACACTTATTTCTATCATTCCCCCCGTGATGTCACCTACCTCTTACTCTATTCCTCCCCCTTCTATAACTCTTACACTACTCAGAAAGTGCTCATTACCTATGTGGCAGTGTGATTCAGTATTGTAACCCTCATTTACATAGGATTGCCTAGTAATGCTTAGTTACATGTCTTACACGGAGCTTCCCCCCCTTGACAACCACTACACGGAGGCCATATTGTTTTTGGTCTGCTAGTCCCTGCATTGTCATTCCATGTATTACATTAAACCCACAATTGTGGGCTTAAAAGCTTCGGTTTTCAGTTTTAAGCAGCGCACCCCATTTGCGCGGGTGTGCGCTGCAGTTACACATGAAAATCCCACGAAAAAAAAAAAGTTATTTTTAATTGTTTTGCAACACTTTTTAATGCCAATGGCCACATATTTGGCCATTGGCATGCTAAATGAAACATATGCACCCTTTATTTGGAGCTGACATAGCTCCGTTGTCAATTTTGCAGAAATGTACTCAGTTGTCAGCTGAGTACATTTCTGCAGCTAACACGTCCATTACACAGACTGGTTTAGGCTTCTTGGATCGCTCAAATACCTTATTTGCATATCTTTCAGCTGCAAATGAGGTACTGAGCATTTCCACGCCCAGTCCGTGTAAGAGACGTGTTAGCTGTCTCTTACACGGAGGTTTGGGCTGTTCCTGGATCGGGAGGCTTACACGGAGGTTTACACTACTCTTGAACTCCGTGTAAGCCTTCCTGAATCCTGCCCATAGTGATTGAAAGAGCCCACAGAGCTATTAAGCATACACAAACAAGTGATCTTCGAAGACAAATCTACATCAGACTGCTTAATTCAGCACATGTTCAACAGATACTGTCAACTTATAAAGTTAAAAAGAATGTTACATGGAGAGCACATAAAATTATGAT
This sequence comes from Protopterus annectens, assembly GCF_019279795.1. Classification (NCBI taxonomy): domain Eukaryota; kingdom Metazoa; phylum Chordata; order Ceratodontiformes; family Protopteridae; genus Protopterus; species Protopterus annectens. The sequence continues at coordinate 247,499,390 of NC_056749.1, forward strand.
TACTCAAGATCTTCCTTTAGAAATTAAACAAAATCGACAGAAACTCAGTAAATACTGCACTTACCTCATTGAAAATAAGATTAGTTTCCAAATGAAATATCCTGCAACTTTAACATTTTATTACAAAGAAAAAAATATATCCCTGGAAACACCTGACCAGGCAAAATCCACCTTTCTGCGTCTCTTCAAAGTAAATCCTGCCTGAGACAACTCTTTTCATATCTTTTGATCCAAAAACAACATTTGGAAGGCTAAACAAGTGCTACAGTTCCAAAGAACTACAGGACAGAAAAAATATACCACTCTTATGGGAAACTTCAAGCAAAAGGATGAGGAATGTGTTCTAAATAACTCTGCCTACCTGCCTGTACAGAAAACATTTTGCTACACTGTAATACTTAAGGTACTGCCTTTTAATAACTGCCTTCAACATTTAAAAGCTGGAAAGCTATCTAACACTGACTGCATAGAGAAATAACTTTAAAATGCATTTACAGCTTACAAAACAGGAGTGTTAAACTACATTTAAAATAATGGGATATAACATTTGATATAATAGTTTAAGTAGTGTGAATACTAGACAGTAGTTTCAGTTAAAATGTATAATCATTATTCTACTGACATAATCATTGAATTGCTTTTAAGTGCGTCTATGAGCAAGGTACAAAAACATTTCTCTTTTTTTTTTTCTCCTTGTTTGTCCAGTAGATGGCACTGCATAATTAATAATATATGAGTTCACAATGATGTGCTTGTATGGCTTTTGCCAGTGCAGTGTTAAATGAAGTTTCCAATACATTTTAAAGAAGCACAGTTAGTTGTTGTTAGCAAACATAATGCAAATGTTGTTGAATTGTAAAGTGCTGCCTTCCTTAAATGTTTAAAATGTATAATCATTATTCTACTGCCATAACCATTGAGTTACCTTTAAATGTGTCTATGAGCAAGGTACAAAAACATTGTTCTCCTTTTTTCCCTGTTTGTCCAGTAGATGGCACTGGTCAATTAATAATATATGAGTTCACAATGATGTGCTTGTATGGCCTTTGCCAGTGCATTGTTAAATGAAGTTTCCAATACATTTTAAAGAACCACAGTTAGTTGCTGTTAGCAAAAATAATGGAAATGTTAAATTTTTAAGTGCTGCCTTCTTTAAATGTTTAAAATGTATAATTATTATTCTACTGGCATAACCATTGAGTTACTTTTAAATGTGTCTATGAGCAAGATACAAAAACATTTCTTTTTTTCTCTCTGTTTGTCCAATAGATGGCACTGGTTAATTATTAATATAGGAGTTCACAATGATGTGCTTATTGGCTTTTGTCAGTGCAGTGTTAAATGAAGTTTCCAATACATTTTAAAGAACCACAGTTAGTTGCTGTTAGCAAGATTAAGGCAAATGTTGTTGAATTTTAAAGTGCTACCTTCTTTAAATGTTTAAAATGTATAATCATTATTCTACTGGTATAACCATTGAGCTACTTTTAAATGTGTCTATGAGCAAGGTACAAAATCATTTTTCTCTTTTTTTCCCTGTTTGTCCAGTAGATGGCACCGGTTAATTAATAATATACAAGTTCACAATGATGTGCTTGTATGGCTTTTGCCAGTGCAGTGTTAAACGAAGTTTCCAATACATTATAAAGAACCACAGTTAGTTGCTGTTAGCAAGAATAATGCAAATGTTGTTGAATTTTAAAGTGATACCTTCTTTAAATGTTCATATATTGTACTTGTTTTTGAAAATATTGTTTTGTAAACTAATAACTCTTGAAATGTTAAGAATTATAATATGTTGCTGTTACTACAAAACTTTTTATAAACGCTACTTTTCTCTTTCTCTCTATATAATATCTAAGGGTACAATTAACATACTACTTTAAGAAGTTTGAAAATGAATATGCAGTACATAAATAAAAAAAGGAGCGGGATGGGCACAGTCTGTTAGCTGGTGACTGTTCGCATTTGGAACATTATGGATATTATTGACATCCCTCTGATATATATTTACTCATTGTTGCTAAAAATAATAGTCTCTTTTAGTTTCTTAACTCATGCATATTTCTAATACAGAGGGATGGGTGGTTAGGCAGCTATTTAGAGTTTAGGAGTATAGAAGTCACAACATTTATTCTTAAGATAAATACACTAACAGACAAAATTTTTAACTGTATTTTTGAGTAACAACTAATGAGAAACTTCAACAATATTAATAAAAAATGATAACCATAGACTCTTGGAAATTTAAAGGGATGGTAGATAAAAAGAAAAGAAATGTAATAATGCACCTCACATACCAAACTAAGGCTGATATAACTTTCTTGCAAGAAACTCACTTAGATTACCAACTTTGGGTTAGGGAAAGGAAAAAAAATGGGTTAAAGCAATAGTTGCTGCAAATTATAGTTCTTTGTCCAGGGGAGTGGCCATTATAGCAAATAAATCCTTCCAAGGAGAGATTACTTTCTATGAAGCTGACTCAAATGGGAGATGGGTATTATTTACTACTGAATATCATACTTTGAACAAACCATTACTATTTCTTAATATATATAGCCCTTGCTCAAATCAATGGCTCTTCATTTATGAAATCTTCAATATATTAGCTAAATACCCAAATCATCTGTTTATTGTAGGTGGGGACTGGAATGCTTTACTAAATCTGGATAAGGATAGATCGCATAATAAAAACAGACAGTCACAATCTACCACTACAGCACTTGAAGAATTACAAAGTACATTTGAACTAGTTGACCCTTATGTTAAATTTCAATATGATAAAACAATATCAAGATTCACTTTCTTTTCAGCCACTCATAAAACTTGGCCCAGGATGGATGCTTTTCTAATTTCCCTTGCTTTCCTTTCTAACAAATTATGCTGTATTACCTAGAACTCTTTCAGATCATTCCAAAATTAGACTTTTAATAAACTTTCAAGCCCATAAACAAAATATTTCCTATCTCAATACCTGGACGTTAAATCCTAAAATTATACAAAAACAAGAAATTCAGAATGTCCTAGCCCAACTCCAAAATGATTTTATATCCACACAAATTCCATATGACATACAATGGGTGGCTACCAAGGTGGTCATCAGGGATATTATTATTCAAAAATCTGCATGGCTCAAAAAAAAATATAACAATCTTAAGAATGAACTAGAGTATCAAATAAACACTGCTGAACTAGAACTTCAGGAACAATATTCTAAATAACTTGAGGAAAAAATAACTGATTGGCAAAAACAATTACACAAACACTATTTAGAAAATATCTCCTTCTTAGAATTAAGGTCAATATATCAATACTTAGAATGGGCTCAAACACAATCAAAATTCCTAGCTAGACTAATTAACGTAAAAAGTGGATCTCCTAGGATCAAAGAAATAAAATACGAAGGACAGGTGAAATATAAAGACCAAGATATAGTGGACACTTTTGAAGATATTTATAAGAAATTATACAATATACCCTTATCACCATCTACAGACAGATTTGAGGATTTTATACATAATATACACTTTCCACAAATTACAGAAGATCAAAGGAAACTGTTAAAATCACTGTTGCAATTAAAAGAGATAAAAGCTGCAATAAACAAACTAAAACTAGGTAAATCCCCTGGGCCTAATGGATACACATCTGATTTTTATAAGTTATTCATGGAACCTATCTGGGCGGCCACAGTGGTGCAGTGGTTAGCATTGCCGCCTCACAGCAAGAGGTTCTCCGGTTCGATCCTCGGCTGGGGTGCCTTCTGTGCGGAGTCTGCATGTCCTCCCTGTGGTTGCGTGGGTTTCCTCCGGGTGCTCCGGTTTCCTCCCACATCCCAAAGACATGCTGCAGGTGGATTGGACACTCTAAATTGGCCCTAGGTGTGCATGTGAGTGTGCCTTCTGTGGAAGGTTGGGCGCCGGGCTGGCAACTCGACACCGTAAAACTCCACTGCCATTCAATGTGCGGACAAGGTGATCCGCTGTGGCGACCCCTAACCGGGAAAAGCCGAAAGAAGAAGAAGATTCATGGAACCTATCTCCAAAGTTTTATTAAAAGTTTTCAACTATATAATACAATATGGTATAACAGACAAATACTTAAATAACTCCAAGACAGTGTTGATTCCTAAACCACATTCTGATCCAACAAATTATAGACCAATAGCCCTCATAAACGCTGATCTTAAGATATTAGCCCATGTTATAGCAAATAGACTTAAGAATATACTCCCCTCTATTATTTCCCAACAACAAATGGGCTTTATGACAGACAAACAAGTGACAACACCCTCCTCTTAGATACCATTGTAAGACTACTTAATAGTGATAAATGCCCCAGATATGACCTTACAGTAGATGCGACCAAAGCTTTTGATAGAGTAAACTTAAACTTTCTCTTTAATATACTGCCTTTATATGGTTTTCCTCAAGAATTCATTAAACTGATCCAGGTTCTGTATCAGAAAGCTTCTACCACTATACAGGTAAACAAACTTATAACTAACCCTATACTCTTATCCAATGGTACAAGACAAGGCTGTCCTTTTTTGACATACCTATTTAATCTTTATCTAGAACCCCTCCTTCTGTTTATTTCACAAAAAAACTTTCATCATATTCCCAGAATCCACAATACAAATCTTATATACTCGGCCTTTGCCGATGACTTAAATATATACTTCCAACTCCCCACTACTGACCTCCCAAAAATACTTAAAGCTATTGATGAGTTCTCGGTAATTTCAAACTATAACTTAAATGTAAACAAGTCACACATATTTCCCCTCAGTCCTATAGGTCATAAAGAATTGTACTTTCCCATGAGTGAGATCAAAATAAACTATCAGATAAAATATCTAGGAATACTATTTACTTCGGACTTCAAAAATATTATAAACAATAACCTACTAAGTACATGGACTAGTATTCAAAACAATATTGATAGATGGAAGAACATCAATATGTCTTTACTGTCAAAAGCTAGTGTTGTCAAGATGAATTTTCTACCAAGAATACTCTTTCAATTAAATACTACTTTTTCAAATATTCCCCAAAACTTCTTCCTTGCCATGGAAAAAGCTATATCAAGATTCTTATGGTATCCCAAATCTACCAGAATTCAATATGGAAAATTTGTACTCGCCAAAGATAAGGGGGGATTGGGGTTGCCTGATTTTAAGCTTTACTATAGTATAATTACTGTCTACAGACTAATACAAATAATAAACTATGACTCATATATAAATACTTGGACACCCCAGTGGACCAATATCTGGTATGAACAGTTGAAATCCCTTGGCTATAATATAAAATCCCTACCATTCTTGAATTTAAACCAGACTAGCATATACATGAAGAATCTACACCCAATAATTAAAAACATGATTCTTACAACACAGAAACTATTTAAATCATTGCAATTAGCTGACGCTTTTGCCCTTATACAACCGTTACACCTAAATCCTAATCTACTAATAAATGATAAACCCGTAAATCTAACAAACTACCCCCTGATAAAAGACTACACAATATGGGATATATACCAATGGAAAGACTCTAGCAAATGAGACTTGAACTCAAACTTCCTAAGAAATATAGTATTATCTTTAACCAACTTCACCATCTTATAAATGCTAAATTCTCACAAATACACACTTACAGAACATAAATTTAGTTAAATTAATACTTGAAAATATTGTGATTAAAGGGAAAACAATTTCTAGGACTTATAAAATTGTAATGAGCACAAAACATCAGAATTCTTTATTATTTTCAAACTACTGGCAAACGAAAAATCAATCACTGACTGAAAAAAATAAGAAACTAGCCATTGAAAATACAATCAAATTCATTTCTTTCAAGAAGCTGTTATATACACAAATTATGGTAAATAACAATTTGTATTATACCTTATCTAAATTAAATAAATTCAATCCTTTTTGCCTATATGTCCCCATTGTCCGGATCAAACAGCTGATATTTTGCATGTCATGTGGAACTGTACTAAGATACACAACTTATTGTGTTCCTTGAGAGTAAGATTAGAGAAGATGGGATATGAAAAATCAACCCTTACATGGGAGAGACAGCTATATTGCACATTAACATCAATGTTGTTGTTTGTCTTTTGGCTTTTCCCGGTTAGGGGTCGCCACAGCGGAACTCCGGTCCGCTAATGGTTGGCAGTAGATTTTTACGTGCTGGCTTGCCGGGCCTAACGCACAACCTTCACCGAAGGAACGCCCATTCACGCATGTTGCCACACAGAAGACACTCTAACTGAGAATCGAACGGGCAACGTCTAACCGTGAGGTGACAACGCTACCACAGCACCACCACCGCAGTACATCAATCAACTTCCAAAAATATTAAAACATGTCTTTATTACGATGTGCACCCTCCTTATTAAATTCTTTCTTACAAAGAATTGGAATGTCATGTCACCAATTACATGGGAAAATTTTAGCAATCTTGCTATCAAATATATCTCATCTCTCAAAATAGTTTATTCAAAAACAAAAAACAAACGTTATTACCAAAAATATTGGGGTTACTTACTAGATATAATTCTTGACAAATAAAATGTGCCCACAAATTGACATGAAAAGCTAACCTTTTAATAAGAAATGAATGTAGTATAACCAGTTTTCTTGCATCTTCCCCCTTCTCTTAGTATATGTGTATCTAGATATTTTCCCTAACCATACAATAAATGGTTGAATTTCTATCTTTACTTTCTGTATAGACTATCCCCATTCCACTATCCCTTATGAGACCAAATGAACATAAGAATTCTCATACTCTATTTGATGATGTAGTGACTTCTAGTATATATTGTGTATATATATATATATATATATATATATATATATATATATGTATAATGTTCTCGAAACAAGATTGTTGTCTGTTTTCTTTAAATATGTATTTCTATTGTTTATTTGTGTTTTTGAGTTACTATATTGTTATTATTTGGAAAAAAAGAAAATTGAAATAAAGAGATTTTGGGAAAAAAAAATATTGGTCCACATGACAAAATTTGTCAAGTATGCATGCTTGTTTGCTGAGTTTGCCAATTACCATTATGATATATATATATATATTTTATATATATTTTTTTTTTTGATGTAACAACAATCAGTAAAGTAGTTTTGTAGACAATTATAGAACTAAGCATACAAGGCCACCACAGCACCCCATATGAAAACATAATGCAGAAAAGCTCTAGGAGAATGACTTGGTCTTCCTTTAGTAATACACAATAGTTTGCAAGCAGCTTTGCCAGGGCTTGCTCAGAAATTTGATCAACTTCCTTTCCATTGTCAAAAGAAACAAAAAACTGTGGCATTCATGGAGAAATGGTACTTTTAGAGTTATAGATCAAATGTCTATAAGCATTTACGGAATATAACATGGCTTCTCCAGTGGTGAAACACTTGGTTAACTGAGTGGTTTGAAACCCATGACATTTCAGGCACAAAAGTGAAGATTTTCATGAAAACAATCTTGTCTTTGTGAAGGAAAAGAAATATTTTGTTAGGTGGTATGGCATCCACAGTTACTTATGATTTAATCAAAAGAGCAGAGGCCAGGAAGCCTTCTCTCCATAGCAGTTCCCAAAGATCTTGCAATTAAACCTGTGGACAAAGCACTGAAATAGCATGTCACAGAGGTTGTACTGGGTCCAAAGATTTAGAAAAGACAGACCTCAGGGTCATAGATGTCTAATCATTTATTTTGTAGTGCTAGATGTTTTTGAAAGAATGACTACTGTTGCTTTGAGCAATGTTTTCTTCTGTACCTTTGCTAGAGTCAATTCTGCTGCATACTAAATGCCCATTAAGGCTTCACTATCTGTGTTTGTAAATGGTGTTACTGAATCACTGGTGGTTAGGAATAGTATGTGAAGTCCAAGATAAAAAGACAAAAGCAAAAATGCCCTACTTAAGAATGCTGTGAACAAGCCAGTGCGTGTTCCTCTGTTTTCTCTCATTAATAATACAGACACAGAACTTTCCCCACTTTAACTTAACTCTATATGCTGATGATATATTACTGTAAGGATTTTGCACGAGCTCCCTGCAACAAAAACTTCAAACAAGTTTTCCACAGTTATTTCACTAGAAAAATTCAAATAAGTTATTAATCAACACTAACAAAAGCTCCCAAAGACCCCACAATTCAAAATCATAGATACAGAAGGACCAACCTCTCAAGTTACAGAGCCAAGATATCTAGGAATAACCTTAGACCCAACCCTAACTACGCATACAAATAATATTAAAAACAAATCACTACACCATCTAAAATTGTGTTACAGATATCAATCATCGACTTTCCCACAAAGCACGCATGGTCATTGCCAAAAAAACAAAGAAGTTATATATTCACCATGACTTTCCATCTGTATTGTTCATTTTAATTTTTCCTTAATGAATGGGCTTAGATACGACTCAGCCACTTTCTGAAGATTCCAGGATCCAAACCTTGAGCTCTTCCTCCCTTACCCATAAAGTCCCTGACCACTGCAATACCTCAGATCGAGTTTGTTCCTATTATATACATTATATTCATATAATACAATAACAATGTCATGACAGGAAAGTGATAGTTGAAGGATCAGGATCTCAAGCAGAAATTATCCTAACAACACTTCCATTAGGTCTCTCCCAAGGACAAGGACAGGAGGAAGTTGAGGAAGAATGAAAATGGACAACGCAGATGGAAAGTTATGGTGAGTATGTAACTTCTTTATCTGATGTTGTCATTTTCATTTGTCCTCAAGGAATGGGACAGAGTCCCCAGTTACAGTAACCTTAGGTGGCCCTCATGGAAGGATGCTCCTGAGCACCGCGGAACCAAAGGCAGTTCCATTTCTGGAAATAATGTCCAATTTGTAATGCGCAATAAATGTATGAGTATTATACTAAGTGGCAGCTGCACAAATATTGTCAACAGATGCTCTTGCCTAAAATGCTGCTAAAGTAGACGATGACCTGGTTCAATGTGCCTTCAGTTGTTTAGGTAAGATGATACCTTTCAAGGAATAAATATAGGAAATACAATCTGTTATCCATTTAGCCAAGGTAGTTTTAGAAATTTGTCTTCCCAATCTTATTTTAGAAAAGGAAACAAATAGTTGTTCAGATTTTCTGAATGCCTTGGCTCTGTCCCAGGCAAGAAGATGCATGGTGTATTTTCCTTTATTTTCAAATTTAGGGAAGAAAACTGGCAAATTGATGACCTGATTGATACTGGCTTCAGAGTCAACTTTTGGTAAGAAAGAAGGATGTGCGTGTAAAACTATCTTTATGAAAAATTTGACATAGTGGTTTGGAAGACAGTGCTTGGAGCTCTGATACCTGTCTTGCAGAAGTTATAGACCAAAAACACAGTTTTCCAAGAAAGAACCTTAAGATCCACCTTAGCTAATAGTTCAAAAGGGGAGTGTACTAAGGCTTGTAAAACCATAGTGAGGTCATTTATTGGAGGTCTAAGTAAGAAAGTAACCCTAAGAAATGCTTTACACAATTTAGATGATTTATTTACTTATTTATTTTACATTTGTTTACTGGGATAGTCCGACTGGGTGGAAGCCCATTTTCAGTGGAGGCCTGGGGAGAAAGGCTCCACAAAAAGTTACAGTGTACATTTTTAAAGCATTTACAAAAGCATTTAAGACAAGTAAAAGAATTTTACGTCAGTGTGTGTGATAAGCCACAAAAAGTTACAGTGTACATTTTATAAGGTATTTAGAAAAGCATTTAGACAAGTATAAGAAATGCATATCAGAGTATGTGATAAGCAGTTTACAGAGGTAAAGACTGAATTACAGTTTTATTATATATATATATATATATATATATATACACACATATGGGTCTACCTGATAACACAGACATGCCAAAACACCAACGAAATAACCGACACGACAAAACTGAAAGAAACCGAAAGTTCAAAAACACGAAACTTCACATGCCTGACAAACCACAATCCTGACAATCAACAAAACAAATACCTATCCCGAAAAACACACACACAACACAAGCACACCAAAAACCAACACTTAACCTTACATACACAACTATCAATGCACTAACCTTAACCCAAACCCTAACCCTAAGGTCCGTCACTATCGCACACTTACCTTACCCGCACCCTAACCCTAACTCACTTAATCTTCCCCTAACCCTTAAGTCTGTCACTATCGCACACTTACCTTACCTGCACCCTAACCCTAACTCACTTAAACTGCCCCTAAACCTACAGTCTGTCACTATCACACACTTACCTGACCTGCACCCTACCCTAACGTCCATCACTATCACACACTTACCTTACCCACACCCTGACCCTAATGTCCATCCCTATCGCACACTTACCTTAACATGTCGGTGGTCTCAGCATCGGGATTCTGAACTGTCAGTCTTCTCCGTTGTCGATCTTCCAGTGTCCTCGTCTTCGACCTTTAGAACTTTCGGCGTTTTCAGGTAGACCCATATATCTATATATATATATATATATATATATATATATATATGTGTGTGTGTATGGATTTTTTTTTTAGCAAGACTAGACCTTAATGTTGGCATAGGCATGGCCAGAATATATAACTATGGTTAATGATCATATTGATTGATGTTTCATTAGTCTAAATAGCTAGTAGGTGCTGTTAGCTCTGTTGTCCTAGGTTAATAAGAAGGTGGGGGATTTGTGGGAGATAAAAAGACTGGGATAGGAGTCTGTGTGGTGCCTATTATCTCAGGGGGGAAGGATATAGAGGGAATTATGTGCTATTAGCCTGGGCTGCTACAGGAGCAGAGCCATTTGCTGGTGAGGTGGTCCTTGAGCAATTTTTTGAATTGGTGCAGGTTGGTGGTATTATTGATGTGCTGGGGAAGTGAGTTCCAAAGTCTGGAAATCTGGTGAGAGTAAAGTGCGTCACCAGCTTTGTTGTTGCTTTTGGATACATGGAGGAGTGTTTTGTCTGAGGATCGGAGTTGGCGTGGGTTGGTATATGGTTGGAGTATTTGTTGTAGAGCTGGGGTTCCATTTGGTTGGTATACTAGCTGGTGGGAGAAAATGAGTTGGGTATAGGTTATTTGTTGAGGAAGTTCTAGCCAGTTTATTTGATGTAGGGCAGAGCAGTGGTGTGATCTATGAAGGGAGTTTGTAGCAAACTTGGCTATTTTGTTGTAGCATGACTCAAGTTTAGCAAGGTCACTTTTGTTAAGGTTGGTAAAGATTGGAGTAGCTCACTCGTTGAGACCCAAATAAGGGTATGAGTGCAGCAAAACAGAGTTCCAAATAAAGTAGTTCCAATAGGGAATAGTAAATGCAACAAAGCAGAATAACTGTATGAAAAACCAGAATCAATGATGTAGAACCACAATTGTTTAATAACGCTTCACAAAGGACATACGTTTTCGAATTTCTTCCTCAGAGATACACACTAGTGCTTGGATAACACTTTTATACATCACCATATAATTGGATAATTGATAAAATTGAGAGTTTAATTCAATTAAGTAATCTGTTGTCCTTTTTATAAAATGAACTTTAAAAACTTCTGTAATATTTATTGAATGCTTAAAATAGTTGATAAAACATTGAAAACTTTAAAATAGTATAAAATAGAATTTATCATAATATATATTAATACTTGATAAAAACTGTTGAATTCATCAGAAAAATGAATGAATAAATAAATAATTAATCTCTATCACCACCCAGTGGACAAATATACACATTACAATTTAGCAGCTCTCAGTTTTAGTACTGGAGCTAAAGACAACATATCATTCAGACCTGGTTCCCTAGTAACATCCAGAACAATTTGCCAGTACAGTTCTCTGTATTCAAGTTTGGTTTCCCACATGCCACCCCTGATTTCTTTAGGCACTGTTTCGAGTACAAAAAAATAAAAAATGGAATCTACACATTTTTGGGAATGTCTAAATAGAGCGTTGTTAATATTTCCCTTTCTCATTTCGTAGTAATGTTCATAGATTCTAGATTTCAATTTCCTTTCAGTTTTCCCCACATAAAAGGAGGAACAGGAGTGGCATGTGGCAATATATATAACCCCTTGTGTATTGCAATTTGCAAAGGTTGTACTGTTAATAGTTTTGTTTCGATCTGAAATGAAAAGATGGGAACCTGTTTGAATGTGTTGGCACTGGGAACATGATCCACATTTAAAAGTTCCCTTTTTGTGGCTAATACTGTTGTCCGTGCCCTGTCCTCCGTATTCAAAAATATTTTTTAAATTTGAATCTCTCCTATATACAAATTTAATAGGTTTGTTCTTCAGATGTTCTAGGTCGGTAATTTGCTGAAACCTATCCCATTCTCTATTTAAGACTTTTTTAAGTGGAAATGCATCTCCTGTATAATCCATAATGTAGGTGGTAGAGAAATTATCAGTAGTCGTAGATGGACCGTGATCAATAAGGGTACCTGTTGAAACTGATTGGGTAGTATCAGTGAATTGGGGAAAATCTATCGTTCCTACCTTCTAAAACTATTTCATATATTTCATCACACAAAAAAGAAGGATATCCTCTTTCTTTGAACATGTCTAAAATGAATTTACTATCTGACAAAAAATCATCATCATGTGAGGTCATCCTGCTGGATCTAATAAGTTGTCCTTTTAAGATATTTTTCTTTTGTCCAAATGGATGACCGCTGGAGAAATGAAGGTAAGCGTTGGAGAAGGTGGGTTTCCTATAAACCTTGGAAATGAAGTGGTCATCACCCTTCCTTAGCAGGACATCCAAATAGCTACATTCGTCATAATTAATACTATATGTGAAATCAAGGAAACTAGTACTGGATTTAATGTATTCTAAAAATTCATAAAACCTCTCTAAGGTGTCCGTCCAAAAAATAATAATATCGTCCAGGAAACGTTTATAAAATGTCCAAGATTTATTGTATTCACTATGAATAATATATTGAGTCTCCCACCATGTTAGGACAATATTGGCATAAGTGGGTGAGCATTTGGCCCCCATGGCCACCCCCCTCTCCTGTTTATAAAATTCCCCCTGAAAAAACATGAAATTGTGTTTGAGAACAGTTTCCATTAAAACCATAACAGTCCTGAAGGTATTATCAGACAGGTCACCATAGTGCAAAATACATTCCTCAAGCCAAGCCAAACCTATATCGTGAGGTATACTACCAAAAAGATCCACTACATCCAAAGTAATAAATATAATATCTTTAGAAAAAAGGTTGGCCCTCACCTGTTTTAAAAAATCCCAAGAATCTTTAATTACAGTTGAACCACGATTGGACAAGCTTTTTAATTTCACATCAACATACTTCGCTAAAGGGGTTGTAATGGAACCCTCAGAAGAAACAATAAGCCGTAATGGCGGGTCATGTGGGTCCTTATGGACCTTGGGAATGCCAAAGACTGAGGGAACCCTAGGATGTTGATTGTGAAGATAATTGTAAGTTTCCAAATCAATGGTACCTTCCAGTAATAAATCATTCAAAATTATGTTAATTTTGCTTTTAGAAATGTTGATTTCATTTAAGGAAGCTTTTGAATAGTTGGAAATATTGTATAGGCACTGTTTCATCTTAGATTCGTAAAGAATAAGGTCCATCACTACAGCCCCACCTCCTTTGTCGGGTTGCATAATTCTGATGTTTCTGTTACCCTTCAAATTAGATAAAAGTTCCTGCTCATTTTTAGATAGATTTGAAACAACATGATGTGAACTGATAGTGTTTCTGATTTCTCTCTCCATAACACGCTCCAAATTCTTCAATTGGGGATGTAGGGGGGGATTAAATACACTCTTTTTCTTTAGGGGAACCTCAGTATTGTTAATGGGTGGGTTCAATGGATAGGAAGATTTATTACTAAACATGATGTCAAAAAATGTGAAACAAAACTATTAACAGTACAACCTTTGCAAATTGCAATACACAAGGGGTTATATATATTGCCACATGCCACTCCTGTTCCTCCTTTTATGTGGGGAAAACTGAAAGGAAATTGAAATCTAGAATCTATGAACATTACTACGAAATGAGAAAGGGAAATATTAACAACGCTCTATTTAGACATTCCCAAAAATGTGTAGATTCCATTTTTTATTTTTTTGTACTCGAAACAGTGCCTAAAGAAATCAGGGGTGGCATGTGGGAAACCAAACTTGAATACAGAGAACTGTACTGGCAAATTGTTCTGGATGTTACTAGGGAACCAGGTCTGAATGATATGTTGTCTTTAGCTCCAGTACTAAAACTGAGAGCTGCTAAATTGTAATATTTATATTTGTCCACTGGGTGGTGATAGAGATCAATTATTTATTTATTCATTTTTCTGATGAATTCAACATTTTTTATCAAGCATTAATATATATTATGATAAATTCTATTTTATACTATTTTAAAGTTTTCAATGTTTTATCAACTATTTTAAGCATTCAATAAATATTACAGAAGTTTTTAAAGTTCATTTTATAAAAAGGACAACAGATTACTTAATTGAATTAAACTCTCAATTTTATCAATTATCCAATTATATGGTGATGTATAAAAGTGTTATCCAAGCACTACTGTGTATCTCTGAGGAAGAAATTCGAAAACGTATGTCCTTTGTGAAGCGTTATTAAACAACTGTGGTTCTACATCATTGATTCTGGTTTTTCATACAGTTATTCTGCTTTGTTGCATTTACTATTCCCTATTGGAACTACTTTATTTGGAACTCTGTTTTGCTGCATTCATACCCTTATTTGGGTCTCAACGAGTGAGTTGTTGTGGTTGTTGTACTGAATTTGTCACTCGTACCATCCTCAATCAGTTTAAAGATTGGAGTAGCATAAAAAAGAGTGGATTGCAGGCGAGTTCTAGAAATGCTTAGTCTAGATTGGTTTGTTAGGAAAGGTTTGATTCTGTAGAGAGAGCCTACTTTGATATATTTTTTTATAGTTTGAGCTAGATGCAGGTCAAATGTTAACTTGCTGTCAATTAGAACACCTAGCAGTTTGGTTTGTGAGGTGGAGGTTATGGTAGTGTTGTTAGAGGAGTGAATTTGAAAAGTGGGTGGGGGACTGGGTGTCTTGTTGGGGAGAAAAAGCATAAACCTGGTCTTATTTAGGTTCCATATAAGGTTAGCATTAGTTAGCCAAGCTTCTGTTTCTAGGAAACTTTGCTGTGTTGCGGCCTATAGTTGTATTAGAGAGGGTGCAGAGCAAATGAGGGTCAAGTCATCTGCATATTGGATGACTGAGGCGAGAGAGGTGGCTTTATGGAGTTGGTTTGTAAAAGTGGTGAAGAGCAAGGGGCCTAGTATGCAGCCTTGTAGAACTCATGTTGATAGGAAGCAGAGATGATAGCTCCTGTTGCCATCTAACTGCTTGTTGACATTTGGTTAGATATCTATGGAACCTGGCTAAGAAAGAATGACTGAGATTTAGTGTGGCCAGATCTGACAGTAGTTTCTGGTGTGAAACTGTGTTGAAGGCCTTAAGAGTGCTCTAGAATGATGGATTATATAAATTTGTTAGGATTTTGGTGTTGATTTATTGTATTTGTAAAGCTCAGGAGGGCAGTTGTGGTGCTATGGTGAGGGCAGAACCCATGTTGTGTGTTGGATAGGAGGTTGTTAGTGAGAAGGTAGTTTACGAGCTGGGAGTGGATACATTTTTCAAGTATTTTTGATAAGGGTGATAGAATTTTGATGTGCTCGTAGTGTGTAAGTTCGGTAGAATTGCCACCTTTGTGCAAGGGAGTGATGTAGGAGAATTTCCAGAGCAGTGGGAAGTAGTTTTCAGTGATAGACTGGTTGACAAGCATGGAGATGGGGTAGATTATGGCTTCGGAAGCTGATTTAAGGAATTCTCATCAGAGGTTGTCTGCAGCTAGGCTAGTGAGCTTTAGCTTACCGAGTAGTTTTTTGATGCTGTGAGTTGGGATGGAGTTAAAGGAGAAGTGTTAGCACCCTCACAGTCGGTTATTGGGATTGTAATAGTAGTGTTTTGGTCATGGCTAATGAGTGAGTGAATTGTATTTATGAAAAAGGAGTTGAATTGTGTTGCGATGCTGTCATTTGAGGGAGGTATAGTGGGATTAGGGATAGAGGTTTTTACAGGTTGTACGAGTTTGTTCATGGTGGCCCAGAACATTTTGAGGTTATTTATGTTTTTTGCTGAATGGAGTTGTAGTAGGTTTTTTTTTGTCGGCTTTTATTTGGGATTTGGCGTTATTCCTAAGTTGCTTAAATAGTAAGTTGTCACTGTTTTTGTTTTCCAATGTTCCCATACTCTGTTTTTTTTTAGTAGGTCTTTGGTGTTTTTTTGTTAGCCAGGGGGTGTGATGATTTTTTATTCTAGCTGTTCTGCAGAGGGCTAGACTGTTTAGTACATTGAGGAAGGTGGTGTTGAAGTATTGCACGGCATCATATAGTGGTAGTGTTGTGAGGGGGGGATCAGTTAATTTGTTGGAGGAGGGAGTTAAAGATTTGGGTGTTAAATTTATTTTTGTGGATTAGTCTAAACACTACTTGTTTGGGCAGAGGGAGATTATTTCTGATTAGGTATGTCGGTAGGTGGTCACTCATGTCATTAGGGAGGGAACATTTTAGTAGGGATGTGTTGTGTGTGTTTGAGGGTCCAATCTAGGATGGACTGTTTGTCAGAGCTTTTATCTAGTCTTGTGGGGTTTTGTACGAGCTGGGAGAAGCCATGTAGGTTTATAAAACTGGATGGATTGCTAGAATTATAGATGGAGCAGTCAGTGTTGACATCGCCAATGATGATGGTCTCTTGGTGGAAGGTTGTCAATAACCAGTGATGTATTTCTTCAACAATGTTAGTGCTATCACCTGGAGGTATATAAATAGTTACGATGAGCAGAGTTTTGTTTGTATTGCTATTTATTTGGAGAGGAGCAATTCGGCATTATTAAGTTTTGGTCTTGATGTTGATGAGTTGTAGTTCTAGATTTTGTTTGAACATTATGGCTACATGGTCTCCGTGTTTATTTTGATGATCGAGCCTGTATAGGTTATGGTCTGGGGGAGGAGTTCATTGTTTTGGCATGTGGCTTTAACCACGTTTCCGTCATAATGGTGATGTCAGGGGAATACAAATCTATTAGTACGTGGAGGTCATGGACTTTATTTAGAATACTCCTTAGATTTATATTTAGGAGCAGAAGGGAGTTCCCTTTGGGTTAGGGTGGTATGATTGAGGTTTGTGAATGGCTTGTGCTGGTTGGTTTATCATTAAGTTGGGGGCCTGGGTTGGGGGTGGATGTCAGCTCTTAGTTTCAGTTTTGATAGTATGTTAAATAAGGTTTTTCTAAGTTTTGTAGCTAGTATGTGCTGTCTAAGAAGAAATTTATTTTTGGAGCTGGTTTGGTGGTATTTGAGTGGGAGGTAGTCTATTTTTGTGCTGTTATAGAGGCTGGGGGCAGTCAGTGGGTTGTAATGGTAGGTTTTGGGGAGTGAGTTGGAGGTAATGGATTTTGTGTGGTATTTGATGGGGATGTGGAAGTTTGTTAATTGGCAGAGAATTGCAAGTGTGAAGAGGTTAGTTATGTGGAAACATAAGATTGTCAGTGAGTAGTATTTGGGAGAATGTGACATTGTGTTATTTGATAGTATGCAGGGATTGTCTAGGGTGAGTTAGTTGGGAGTGAGACTGAGTGTGTGTAGTTAGAGTGAGTTCCTGGGTGTGGTAGGGGGTGGGATTTGCTGTGTAGGTGTGAATGTGTAGCAAAGTGCGGGCTGAGGTGGGGGTTGTGTTAATTTGCTGACTGGTTGGTGAAGACTGTAGGGTTTGGTTTAGTGTAGATAAATGCAGGGATAGTGGGGTAAATGTAAGGATGATGCTAAAGGAAAAACATTATTCCTTATATGATAACTTGAGATGGCTGCCAACTGAACTTTAATAGCGGAAAAACTTGCTCTGCCCTGGAAAATTGAAGCAAGGAAATCTAGAACTGCTGGAATTGGAGCACTTGAAGGGATGTAATTGTTTCGGATGAGCCCAAGTAGCGAATCTTCTCCATTTACTCTTGTATACCTTTCTAGTAGAATCTTTATGGGAAGAGACTACGATTTCTTTTTACCAGGGAAGAAAGCCTGGAATGTCTAGCCATCTTCATAATTGCAGAAACCATGTGGTCAACTTGAGGCCTGCATAATCTGGGTGAACTTGTCCTGATGGGTGCAATAGGAGGGCTGGACTGGGATCCAGCATCCAAGGGGGGCGTAGTAAGCGAGACCAATGGAAGGGAAACCATACCTGTCAAGGCCAGAAGGGAGAAATGAGGATCACTCTACTCTTCAACCGAAGTGCTTTCTGAAGAAACTTGGGGAGGAGGAGCAGGGAAGGGTTAGCCTAAAAGAGACTGAAGGGCCAAACATGGACTAGAGCATCTCTTGGGGATTGTCCCCGAGGAGGAATATGGGCAAAGAACCTGCTGCATTTGTTGTTGAAGGGGGATGCAAATAGATTGCAGCAAGTTTGACCCCAATTGTGGAAGATCGGGTTTGCCACTGACTGAGAGACCACTCGTGAGGCATGATGATGGTCCAGCTAAGTCTGTTTGCTAGAATGTTGGACTTCCCCGGTATGTGTGTTGCTACTAGAAAGTGGTTGGAAGAGATCACCTTTTGCCACACCCTTACTGCTTCTTGACAAAGGGGGTAGGATCTGGCTCCCCTTGTTTATGTACCAGACTACTGACATGTTGTCCGCTTGCATTATAATAGTCCCTACAGGGAGAAAGCTCTGAAAGGTCTGCAATGTTAGAAGTACCGCTCTCATCTCTAGGACACTGATATGCAAATTGGTCTCTTGTATTGACCATGTGCCTTGAACAGTCTGTCCTGAGTAATACCCCCCCTCCCCCAACTGAGAGGCATCAGTGGTCAGCATGGTGCTGGGAGAAAGGACCCACCAAAGAAGAGAACGTCTGCACACTCGGGACAATTTTATGGGATGATTCAAGGGATAGTGATGAAAGGACCACTGCATCACTAGAGTCCATTGGAGAATTCTCATGTATAGGCAGGTAGGAACCAAACTTATACTAGCAGACATCAACCCTAATACTTTGAGGAACAATCTTGCCAGGGAGGTGGAATGGAAAGAAGCTGCTTGACATGTGACCTCAATATTGATATAAGTATTTCTTCTCTGCATTTTTTTCTCCTGTGACTGCTAGTTCACCAAAAAAAGATCGCTAGCATTTCTAAGCTTTAAAAAACCTTCCTTGCTGCATACTTAACTGTTTAATTGTTAGCACTTTTTTAAAGTAATCTAAGTTAGTTTTTGTGCTGTTTAACTGTTTTTTGTGCTGTTTAACTGTTGTAGGCTGCACACTAAAGTGCGCTAGCATGTTATAAGCATTTAAAGTGTTTTTTTTGAAAGTTTAGTGTATTCTCTGCCAAAAAAAGAAAAAAACAAAAAAAAAATTCTTGTTTCCTGCCTTTTCTAAGCTAGTCTAGTCCAGTTTTCGGGTTCTGCTGAATTCAGGACTGTGTTATAAGTTCCTGTGTTGCCCATATCCTTACTTGGATAGGAGGAAGTTTCTCTGTTCACCAATGAGAGTGGGGAGCTTTGAGCGGCCTATCTGTCCCTGGAGGAGTGGTCTCAGCCCAGCAACTAGTAGTTTATTGGCCATTTTGGACTAATTCCTATCTCTTTCATCTCCCTGCCTTAAAACCCGCATTTGCACGGTTTTGCGCAGTGCCAGTTAGCTAGGGTTAAACTATTCCAGGCTCCATGAAGCCTGCTCTTCAATTATTTCCCTTAGAACTAGTCAAATTCTCAAATAAAGCACTCTAACTATCCATTTACAGCCCAGCACTTGCTCCAAGCTCTCAGTAAGTATTAATAAACGCTAACACTTCACCCCAGTAAAACAGCTCATTTACACATACAGGCATGTCCAAAGGGCAGTTTCAGGTATACTCTCCAGTCCAGCTGGTGAATGTGGGAATCTTGAGGCAATGTTACAATTGCCTTATGTAGACAGACAACCCTCTCCTCCTTACAACAAACACGAATGTATGTGAGAGATGCAACTGTACAGCCAAACTGGAGGCCAAGCTCTCTCAACCCAAGGCTGGAACAGCCAGTCAGAAGGAGAAGGGAAACATTTGCACCACACTTCCAGTCTCACATACACCAGTCATACATGCACCAGCAAACAATACACATAAATACACGAAAACATACTCTGAGGCTCTAAATAAAAATCTGCCTAAGCAGCAGAGACCTCCAAAGCAGGCATCCAGGCAACCTCACCCACAGACAACAACCATGTATCACATACTTCACAGAGTCAGTGTGCCATGAAATCACAGCCCTTAAGGCTCAACAACACACCCAATACACTAGTAATGGGTGACTCTACTGTCAGGCACACTGATGTTCCACTCACTAGACTGAACAAGGAGAAGATTGCTGTAAGCTGCCTGCCGGGTGCCAGGATCCGCCACATAACACAAGCACTCAGGTCACTCCAAAACAAGTACAAATATGACTCTGTCATTGTACATGTTGGTGTAAATGACCTGAGATGTACCTCCCTGGACTACATGAAAAGAGACAGAGGAGCTTTCTGATCATGCAGCCCAGGCCGGTATGACCCTGACCCTGAGTAGCATCTTGCCATCACCAAGAATGATGCCACAATACAAAGATAAAATGATCAGTTTTAACAATTGGCTAAGCTATTGGTGTCATTCAAAAGGGATTCAGTGTCAGTCAGCCTGGGACGACATGCTCGACAAGCCACGCTGCTTCACCAGAGATGGCTTGCACCTGTCGCCCTTAGGCTTTCGAATACTGGCCAAGGTTTTTGCCACCCCCATAGTGCCTTTTTTAACAACACAAGTAACCAAAAACTGAGGGTAATGCTACTCAATGCCAGAAGTCTAAACCTCAAAATGCATGCGCTCAAGGTACTCCTTAGCATGGAGAAAATCGATATCTGTGCAGTAACAGAAACCTGGTTCAAGACTCCTGAGAGCACCCCAGCACTACTAGGATACAACTCATACCATACCTTTCAGCCTTCGAACCCGGACCGAAATACAAAAGGAGGGGGTGTATCCATTTTCATAAAGGATACCCACACCTCCAGGTTAGTAGCACAGCACATGGACTCGGAGACCATCCATGTGCAACTAACAGTGGGCAAAGTTGCTTTTCAGATCATAGCTTGCTATAGATCACCTCAGGACCCCCACTCAGCATTCCTGAGAACACTGAAAAATATAAAGGTCCTACCAAACACCATGATATTGGGAGATTTCAACTACTCAAACATTGACTGGGATAACTACTCAAGTACAAACTCCTTTGCCCAACACTTCCTAGAGTTTATAAATTCAAATGCCCTGGAACAGCTGGTCATCACACCCACAAGAGGTGATAACATATTGGACCTGATCACCACCAACATGGGGGATCAGTGCTCCACACCAGAGGTAAACCCCTCGCTGCTAAGATCAGATCATAAACTAATCACACTGGACATCCACATCCCGACCCCACCCCCAGTCAAGGAAACCACTGTGAAAAACTTTTCAAAAGCCAACTTCTCACTTCTCAAGACCGAGGTGGAAAGTTTCCAAGCCCCCTTGCTAAAGGATAATGCTGCCCAAACAGCAGAATCCTTTACAAATGCATTCTATGAGCACCTACAGGAATGCATGGATCGAGCCATCCCAAGTAAAACCAAGACTCACTCCTCCAAAAAGAGGAAAACAGTCTGGTGGTCCCCAGCCATAAATAAACTATACAACAGAAGGAGGAAACTATTACATGGTAGAGCAAAATCCCAAAAAGGAAAAGCATCACTGATCAATATCAGCAAGAAACTATGATTCCTCATAAAATCATCCAAGGCCAGTTTCGAAAGAAAAATTGCCACAGACTCTAAAGATAATCACAAAGCCTTATTTAGCTATGTCAAGAATCTAGGTGGAAACTCTCAGATATGCTCTGAGCTAGTGCAAAATGGCAAAATATACACTGAACCAACTGACATTGCCAACATTCTGGCTGACAGGTTCAGTGCAAACTTTACCCCCCCTCAGCCCCAACAGGGCCTGTGTCCATCCCAGAAGAATGCAGAGCCCCAGACATCACAGACAAGCAGGTAAAAACAGCCCTCTTCAAAGCTAAAAACACAGCATCAATGGGACCAGATGGTATCCCAGGAGGCTGCGTCTTACACGAGCTCCAAAATGAATTAAACCCTCACCTAAATTCACTGTTCAAACTCAGCCTTACCACAGGCTATGTACCCAAAGAATGGTGTACAGCTACAGTCATCCCGCTCCACAAAGGTGGTGCCACAACAGAACCTGGGAACTATCACCCTATAAGCCTAACTAGCCTGGCCTGCAAGGCTATGGAGCGAATCATCATGGATCTCATAAACAGACACATTGGGAACCTCCAGACACTGGACCCCACCCAATTTGGCTTTGTTAAAGGCAGATCATGCCTCCTAAACCTAGTTGACTCCTTTGAAACAGTTACCAAGGCCATAGATGAAGGAAAGGTAGTCCACACAGCCTACCTGGACCTCGCAAAGGCCTTCGACACCATTACCCACTCTTGCATCATAGACAAACTCACCAGCTTGAACATTAACCCCTATGTCACGAGATGAGTTGCCAACTGGCTCACGGATAGAACACACATGGTCAGAGTTGCAGGTGCTATGTCTGACTCTAAACCAGTCACAAGTGGCGTCCCACAGGGCTCGGTCCTGGGACCCCTCCTGTTCGGCATATACTTCTCCGAGGTACAGGCAAGCACGGGAGGACTATGGCTAACCATGTTCACAGATGACTGCAAACTGGGGGCCATAATAGACTCTATGGCTGACACAGACATCCTCCAGAAGGGTCTCTCAGAGACAGATACCTGGTGTCAGAACCATGGCCTCAAGCTAAATGCTAAAAAATGCAGTCTCATCCCCTTTGGGAAAAACAAAGTGCCCACGAATTATCACATTGGTGGTAATCCACTAAGTACGGAAGATGTAATTAGGGACCTGGAGACCCAGGGTAGATAGCAACCTCTCCTTTAATAACCACATTGCCAAAGTGATTAGAAATTCCTTCTATGTAGCCCACCTTATCAAGAAAGGGTTCACATCTAGATCAAGAGAGGTCATTGTGCCCCTCTACTCATCACTCATTAGGCCCACAATAGAGTACAATGCCCCATTTGGAATGTACCTTACTCGACATCTGCAACAGCTGGAAAGGCCACAGAAGTACCTCACCAAGAGGATCATGGGCCTCAAACAGATGCCCTATGCAGCTTGAGTAAAGAAACTCCAGCTCTACTCAGTTGCTTACCACCTGCTTAGAGGTGATCTCTGCCTGACGTATAAGGCCATGTCCAACCCGGAATTAATGGACATGCTCCACCTCAAGAAAACCAAATCTCTGAGAGCCACATGCTCCAGTGAATTAAACCTCAACACAGCAATAAACAGGACATGCTAGAGGGATAGATTCCTGTCCCAGAGACTTCCCTCACTCTGGAATAGAATCCCAGTTTATGTTAGGCAGAGCACCTCACTAACACTCTTCAAGAGAAATCTTGACGAGTGGATGGGAAATCGTAAATTCACCCCAGGGATCACCTCAATGGCCCTGCTAGGCAGAGGCCAAGGAAACTAATTTAAAAGGGAGGCGAAAGCAAACACATTCTGGCTAGGCTTATAAATGCCCTTGGACAGATAGATTAGTACCTACCTATGAACCTATATAAGAATTCTGTTTTGAGGCATAAATACTAGACAATTTACTGTGTTTAGGTGAGCCCCTATGAAGTCTATTACTTGAACTGGTTGTGAGATTTGCACATGTTGATGGTAATTCCCAGAGAGAGTGCCAGGTGGAGGAAATAATCTCTGGCTTTTATTAGCAGATGTCTAGTTGGTGAGGTTAGAAGCCAGTCTTCTAAATAGGAAACATTCTAAATCCAAGCAGTCTCAAGTGAGCTGCTACCACTGCCATGCATTTGGTAAACTCCCTGAGGGCTGTGGTGAGACCAAAGGGCAGGGCTCTGAACTGGTAATGACTGGCCACCATCCAGAAGCACAGATACCCTCGAGATCGCCTGTTCATTTTGATGTGATGGTACATATCTTGAAGACTGATTGAGCCCATCCATTTATCCTTCTGAAGGGACAGAATGGACTGAACTGTGATCATCCAGAATTTGGAGTTCTTTATAAACTGGTTAAGACAATTTAGATCCAAAACTGGTTTCCCCTGTCTTTTTGGCACTAAAAAAAAACCTTGAGTAAATTCCGGATCCTGTCTGGTCTGGACGGACCTCCTGGATGACTCTTGTCTAGCAACTTTGTAATTTCTTGAGCTGACTGGGTGGAGCACTGGGGAGAATTTTCTTTGGTTTTACTGGAATTTGAAAAAAGGAAATGAAGTATCCTCCGGATATGATCCTTTGCACCCAAAGGTCATTTGTGATGGCTAGCCAGGTGTCTTGGTGCAAGGGTTAGTGCCCCCCAACTGCCTCAACAGAGGGACAGTCAGGCGCCTTTTCAGGAAGAATCTCAAGATCGTCCTTCATTCTGTGGTCCCCCTCTGCCATGCAGGCAATGTCTACCATTATAACTATTTCCCCCTCTGCCTCTGAGGGAAAAACTGGTTCTTAGAAAAGGGTCTCTCTGTAGGGTAGAAAAGCAAATGTCAACAGTAGACAATGTCTTTCTATCCTGTTCAATATGGAAGAGAGTCTCTTTCACTGTTGGCCCAAACAAGGAAGATCCATTAAAGGGAGTATTGATGAATGACGCCTAGAAGGGTTCCGCAAAATTGCATAACTGCATCCAGGAATGTACCCTTATGGCTATACCTGAACTGGCTACCCTTGAGGTACCTTCTGTGGCATGTAAGAATGCAAGATCAACTTCATGGATGTGTTTGAAATGGGCTGTAGGGTGGCCACTCAGGAGGAAAAAGATTTCTGTTCCTCTGTAGACACGGACCCTGGGGCAGAATTAGAGTTCCTTTATTAAGTCCCTCTGTAATCAGTGAAATATGCCGTGTAGTTCAGTGATTGCAATGCAAGAAATTCCTGACGCATAAATCCACTTCTCAAACCTGTCCAAAGCCCTAGACTCACTGTTGGTGGGATGAACAGTGAAGCTCTGTTCCACAAGCTCCTTTTTGGTGGCTGCTGCAACAACCACGGCATCTAGTGGAATCCCTTTCATCCAGTGTTATTTATCAGCTGGGGCACTTAATATTTTTTCCGGGCATTTTGGGATAGGTTCTACCAAGTCCAGTTCCTTCCAAGCCCTGCAGGAGACCAGATCTATAAGCTCATCTTCAGGGGATAACCCAAGATGTAGATGGGCCAGATCCGAAGGCTTCCAAAAACACAAATTCCTACTCAGAAGGGGTTTGAGAAGACCAACCACCTTTCTGACAAAGAATCTCCAAGATGTCTCCAAATGAGAGAACGTCTGGTGGAGATCTAGGGGACTCTTCTCTCTCATTAAAGTTGGTGTCTTCTGTGACGGATTGTTGTGGGGAATCTAGGTGTCTCCTCTTGCCCATTCTTTTATGAGGGACCTCCTCAGTGGGATGTTTGGGGAGGTATTGGAAGAGATGGGGAGCTCCCTCGATGGAGCGGTTTGGAAGCTCTTTTGGGCTGTCTGTCCCTGAGGTGTAGGATGTGAAGGCTCAGATGCAAGATCCAGAGAAGGAATGGTGTATGGATCTGAAGAAGGGAGAGCTGACACTACTCTCAGCTGACCCTTTCCATCACCTCGAAAGCAGGGGGACACAGAGAAACCAAAGACACCCCCCAAGCCAAGACTGCTGGAACAGACAATTCCAGAGTCTCCCTGATCCCCGCTCTGAGGGAGGAGTTGGTGGTGAGCTATCAAGTGCCAAGAGGAATCAACGGCTCTGAAAATTTCAGAGTGGAAGTCAACCCTCTCAGATCAGACACCGAAATTTTGACTCGCAGAACTGTTGTGCCTCAGCACAGTCAGAGCCGATTGGGTAAGGGAAGTAGTTGGAGTTAAAGTTGGAAGAATTTCTGAATCTGGCATAGAGACTCCCGGGGCCTTTGGATCCACAGGCTCTGAAATGGATGGTCGGATTGGAGGAGGAGTAATGATGGGTAGAAATGCAGGCTTATGGCTCATGGATCCAGTGGGGGACAGAGCTGCCAAAACCTCCATCTGGATCTGTATTCGGAGGAATTTCCTCATCATCCTATCCACCTCCACTTCGGAAAGACTATGGGAGGACCTAATGGAAGAGGATGTGGAGGGTGGCCTGGAGAACTTTTTAGGAGTTTCTTGTAAGAAAGAGGACCTAAGCCTAGGAGACGCCGGTTCTGGGGAGAACCTGGGAACATGGAGCCAAGGGGATGGACCCATAGACTGCTTCAGACTCAAAGGCTTTGGATCCAAAATTTTCTGAACCTATTTAGAAGGTTCTGAGAAAGATGACAGTGGAGGAGTCCCGACATGAGAGTGCTTACAGTGCTCCCTAGGCTCTTTGGATTTCTGAGAGGGGTTTGAGTTCCTGATGAAGTACCTGAGGAGGAAGCTGAAGCAGGGAGGGGAACTTTTAAAATAAGTTTGTTCCTCCAATCACTGACAGCCCTCGCATGCAAAGCCACACAAACAGCATAAGGAGTATCTTAATGTGCTGGGCCTAAACAGTAAACACACTCCCTGTGGGCATCAGAATTGGGGTTCTTATGCCCATAGGAAGTGCATCTCTTAATCCAGTAGGTTTGTCAGCCATACCGGGGAAAAAAAAAAGGGTCTGTGCAAAAGACGAGAAAGATTTTTAGAAAAAGACTACCAACAATGGTATTTTAGTCATAGAGAGAGAAAAAGACTACTAGCAAGGGTAGTTAAGAAAATATACCTGCAGGTATAAAAAAAACAAGGGGGGGGAGAACAGACTACCAATGATGGTATAACTAAAAAATTACTAAAAACGTTTGGTAACGATAAAGAGGTTAAGGAAGGAATATATATATACATACACACACACACACATATATATATATATATATATATATATATATATATATGTATGTATGGGTCACTGTTGTATTATCGAAAACACAATTCATCGAATTGTGTTTCCGATAATACACTTTGGCAAAAGTGCATATTGTCGACTATGCACTTTAGCTAAAGAAATCAACATAAAAAAAACATAAAAAAAAATAACAACATTAAACTGTGCTATGCAGGGGGGTAAGCCCCCCGGCACCCCCTATTTTATTATTCTCACTCCGAGATCACACTACAGTGGGGAAAACTGCACCACGATATCAGCGATAGCTTCGTTAGTTGTAAATCAACACTATACATTGATTTACAACTAACGGTGCATGCAAACTGCATGCTTTCTTTAATTTCCCAATCCCCATTTAGCAAAAGTGCATTTTTGATAAAATGCACTTTCGCTAAATTGTGTCAGCCGAAACACAGTTTCGATAAACCGTGTTTCAATATTGTGACAATGACCTATATATATATATATATATATATATATATATATATATATATATATATATATATATAGGTAGATAGATATATAGATATAGATACATAGAAACAGAAATATATATAAATATTTGTGATAAAAGTATCAAAAAATTACACTCACACCCCAAAGGAGCTCGAGGAGTCATAATTCCAACAGTCTTGAATAAAAATGACAACATCAGATCTAAAGTTATATACTTACCATAATAATAGATCTGTGTTGTCTTCTTCCGTCCTTCTCAACCTGATCTGGTCCGACTCAGATCAGATGCTGGCGCACTCTGAATCTGAAACCTCAGCCCTGAACTCCATCTTTTCTACCCAAAATTCCCTGCTTAAGTGCCTCTCCTCAGATTGAGTTTACCTTATTGTTGCTCCTAGAACAATTTACCAAGGGAAAAGGAAAACATAAGTTACATACTTACCAGAACAGTCCATCTGAGTTGTTGCTTTTCATTTATCTTCAATCTGAGGGACTCGGAGGTGGCACTGATCTGACTCAGCTGCATACTCCAGCATCAGATCAAAAGTCCAAACTCCTCTCCTACCCACAATTCCCCTCTCTCCCTCCTCATCTCAGATCGAGTTTGTTGCAGAAACAGCACCAACCTATAAAACCTGGTATAAACGTATGAAGGCCCACATACTGAAAGCTGGCTAGGAAAATAGGGTCCATGTTTCTTCAGTCCAGTCCACTACTCAGCCCAAAAAAGGCAGGGGGATGGAGGGAGGGATGGTTGAAGACAAATGAAAAGCAACAACTCAGATGGAGCATTATGGTAAATACATAACATTTACCTGAAGTTGTTTTCATTTGGTCTTCAGCCTGAGGGACAGAGCCCCTAGCTACCAACAAAAACCTGGGAGGTCCTCATGGAAGGATATTCTGGAGCATGGCTGAGCCAAAAGATGCCATGCTCCTGGAAAGGCGATCCAATTTATAATTAGAAATGAAAGTATGTGATGAGACCTGACTCACAGTAGAACAGATATCATCAAGAGAAACTCTAGACCAAAAGGATGCAGAAGTGGAGTCTGATCTGGTAGAATGCAACCGGACATGTCCTGGTGGAGACAAACCTTTGGCCTGATAGTCCAAAGAAATGCACTCTGAAATCCAAAGAGCAATGGTAACCTTACAGACAGGCTTTCCCAAAAAAGGTTTAGAAAAAGACAAAAAGTTGTTCCGATTTATGCAAGCTCTTGGTTCTATGCAAGTAGAAATGCAGCTGTCAGTGCACATCTAGTAGGTGAATTTTGTACTCTCCTTTATTTTGGAAATTTAGAAAGAAAACGGCAAATTAATGACCTGGTTAATGGATTCTGAAACCACCTTCAGCAAGAAAGATGGAGTGGTCTGCAAGGACACACTGTCTTTATGGAAAACTAGATAAGGAGGCTTAATAGATAGTGCTTGAAGGTCGGAAACCCTTTTGGCCGAGGTAATTGCCACCAAAATTGCAGTCTTCCACGGTAAAAAGTGCATATCTACCAAGGCAGCTGGCTCGAATGGGGGGCAACCAAAGCCTGCTGAGCAAAGGTAAGATCCCAAGGGGGTGTGGGGTCCTTAACTGGTGGCCTAAGGAGAAAGGTACCTTTCAGATAGGCCTTACAAAGTTTAGCTGAAGTTAAGGAGGCTGAATTTTCGCCCACATGGAAATTGGAAATCACTGCCAATTGGACCTTAACAGTAGAGAAACTAGCTCCATGATTAAAAATATCTGACAAAAAATTAAAAATGGCAGATACTGGAGCTGTAAAGGGATTCAGATCATACTGAGAAGCCCAGATTGAAAAACACTTCCATTTGCTAGAGTACATCTTCCTTGTAGTTTTGTGAGCTGCAATCAGGATCTTCTTAATGGGAGAAGAAAGGCTGGGAGTCCTGGCTATCATGGAAATTGGAGCAGTCAAGCCGTGAGCTTTAGGCTGATTAGATCTGGGTGAGAAGCCCCTGACAGATGCAAAATCAGATCCAGGACCGGATCCAGAGTCCAGGGAGGACACATTATATGAGACCACAGAGAGGGGGACCAAACTTGAGGCCAGAAAGGGGCAATGAGGATAACTGAACTCCCCAGCCACTGAGCTTTCTGAATGAACTTGGGAATAAGAGGAAGTGGACGATATGCATAAAGTAGACTGGAGGGCAAAGCATGGACTAGAGTGCCTCTGAGGAACTCCCCTGGAGGGAGGATCAGAACAAAATACTCGCTGCACTTCACGTTGGTAGGAGAGGTGAAGAAATCGCAGCAAGGCCAACCCCACTTTAGAAAGATCTTGACCGTTACTGATGGATTCAGAGGCCACTCGTAAAGCATCAGAATAGATCATCTGACCCTGTCCGTCAGGATGTTGGACTTTCCCGTAATGTGCATTGCCACCAGAAAATGACCGATGGAGATCGCCCACTCCTGCAATCTCATGGCCTCTCAGCAAAGGGGATAGGACCTGGTTACCCCCTGTTTGTTGATGTACCAGACCACTGACATATTGTCTCTGTCTGTATGGCAACAGTCCCAGAAGGGAGAGGCATGGAGAGCTTGCAATGCCAAAAGCACTGCCCTCCTCTCCAGGACACTGATATGCAGATTGGTCTCCAGAGCAGACCATGTGCCTTGTACTGTCCTTCCCACGCAATGCCCCTCTCACCCAAGCAGGGAAGCATCTGTGGTCACCGTGGTTGTGGGACAGGGAAGAATAAATGGCAGACCCAGAAGAAAGTCCTGGGATTGGAGCCACCAAAGAAGGAAGTTCCTGTAAACACAAGACAGTTGAATAGGTTGGGACAGAGGAAGGTCTAGCAGGGACCATTGAACCACTAAGGTCTACTGCAGGACCCTCATATGAAGGCGTGCAGTCGGGACAAGGGTGATTGTAGCCACCATGGACCCAACTCCCAAAGAACTAAGCCCACTGGTGGTAATTGGGCTAGAAGAATGTCCTGTACATGATGGCGGAGTGAAGACAGTCTGTCTGGAGGCAGAAAAACTTTGCCTTGTATAGTGTTTAGTCGGGCCCCTATGAAATCCAACTCCTGAACTGGTGTCAGTTGGGACTTGGTGAGATTCATGCTACTACCCAGGGATGGGGGTATATGAAGAAGGTAATCCCTGGTCTGCGTTAGCCGATCCCTGGAGGGACTGGAGAGGAGCCAATTGTCTAGGTAGAGGAAGGCCTGAAATCCCTCCAGCCGCAGGTGTGCTGCCACTACCACCATTACTTTGGTAAACACCCGGGGGGCAGTGGCGAGTCCAAAAGGGAGTACTCTGAACTGAAAATGATTGGCTCCCTGACTGAAGTGGAGAAACCTCCAGGAGCGCCTGTCTATCCTGATGTGGTAGTATGAATCCTGGAGGTCCACCAAGCACATCCAGCCATTCATCTGCAGGAAAGGCAGAATGGACTAAAGGGTGGCCATCCGAAACTTTGTCTTGGCAACTGACAGGTTCAGGGTTGACAGATCCAGAATGGGTCTTAAGTCCCCTGTTTTCTTTGGCACCAAAAAGAACCTGGAATAAATGCCTGTTCGAGACTGGTCTAGGGGATGGGCTGGATGACTTGTTTTGCAAGCAGCCTAACAATTTCTATGGCTGCCTCCCCCTACTGACTTGTGTGGAACATCTGGGAGGTGTCTGTGTGTAACGGGTATGAAGAAAGGGGATAGAGTTACCTCTGGATATGATATGTAGAATCCAACAATCATTTGTAATGGACTCCCAGGCTGTTGGGTGCAGAGATAGGCATCCCTCAACTGTCTCCAGAGTGAAGCATTCAGGCAGTCCCTTAGGATTGCTGATAGTGTCCGTTCCGGGAAGGCATCCCGAGATCCTTGATTCTTCAGACCTCCTCTGCCATGAGGGTAGCACCTGTCATATCCCCCAAAGTTGTGGTTTTGGAAGTCTCAGGGTTCTTCCCAAGATGCTCTCTGCCCCAGAACACCTTGGGAAGAACCCCGATACCTCCAAAACCACAACTTCTTGACCCCATGCTGATTCCTTGAAAAGGACTTTTGTGGAGAGGAGAAGTGGATCCCGATGGCAGACAAGGTCTTCCCATCCTTCTCACTCTGGGTTAACGTGTCATGAACTGTTTTTCCAAACAAGGTGGAACCGTCATAGGAAGTGTTTGTGAAAGAGGCATTGAAGAGTTCTGAAAAAGCACAAATGCAGAGCCAGGCGTGTCGCCTGATGGCCATGCCAGTCCCTGCAGCCCTTGAGGCACCCTCGGTAGCATGTGGCACCCTCGGTAGCATGTGAGAGAAGTGTCATAGACGTATTCGAAATAGAAGTGGAGGGTGGCCATACGGGAGAAGACTTTCTTCTCCTCTGCTGACATGGACCCTGGGCCAGACTCAGCAACCTCTTTGACCAGGTCCCTCTGCAGTCTGATGACATGTGCCAGGTAATTCAGCACATGTAAGGCAAAAGTGGCTGAAGAGTAGGCCCGCTTCCCAAAACAATCCATCGCCCGAGACTCCCGGTCTGGAGGGTGGACCAAGGAGCTCTCCTGAGCTAGCTCCTTCTTAGTAAATACTGCAACCACCATGGCTTTAACTGGGGACCCCTTGGACCAATGGGGCTTGCCAGATGGGATGCTTAGAACCTTATCTGGGCACTTGGGGATGGGCTCAACCATGTCCGGTTCCTTCTATGACCTAGTGGAAATAAGATCCATTAAAGGATCCACAGGAGAGGACACCTAGGAGGTAGAAGGTACTGTGCCAAACTTCTCCAAGAATATCGACTTGTCAGGATTGGCCTTGAGGGTAGACCACCCACTGTGTTGGTGAAGGATCTCCATGATGTCCACAAAGGAGGGGTGATCGGGGGGAGCTCTCCCCTTCTTCAAAATCAGTATCATTGGTGAATGACTCCAGCGAGGAGTCTAAGTGCCACCTCTTGCACATATGCTTCCGAGGGGGCTCGTGGGGGGAGGCTCCAGGGAGGATTCAGAAGTTTCGGGAAGTTTCAGGATTGGAACCTCTTGGGGCAACCTAGCAGCAGGCTGTCCCTGAGGAGGCAGGACAGAAGACTCTGGCCTGGAAAAAGAGAGAGTCAGGGAAGAATTCAAGGACAAGAATGTCAAGGGTCTCGACAGAGCTGAGAGGACCCTCTCCACCACCTGTAATGCCAAAGGTGAGTGGACCCCCGAAGGCTGAACAGCCAGTGCTGAGACCAGATCCACCACCATCAGTGCTGAGGGGAGATCCAGAGCCAAGCCTCCTGGTGCTGATGCCCTGAGGGGAAGGGATGACCCCGAAAACTTTAAAGTCGACTCCATCTCCTCAGACCTGACACTGAGGCTGTGGCTCCAAGAGTCAGTCTGCTCCAAAACCATTGGAGCGGAAGTGCTCAAGGCAATGGTTAGCATCAACGTACCAGGGACCATCGACACCGACCTGACCCTTCAACACCCGGGAACCTCAGTCCCAAGGACTCAAACCAAAAGCCAGATCGGAGAAGGAAAGATAAGGTGAAAGGCAGATTGTGTGCTCCCGGCCATGGTGGGGGATGGAGCAGGCAAGACTCCCAGATGAATCTGGGCCTTAAGGAATTTCATCATCAACCTGTCCACATCAGCTTAGGACAGACTACGAGTGGACTGGACTTGAGGCCATCGACCCCAGCCTAGAATGGTGCCGAGGAGAGGTGGCGGCTGGGACTGAGCCCAAGATGTCTCTGGCTCTAAACAGAAGGACGGAGGCTGGATGGCTCAAATCTGGGAAAGACTTGGATGGGGGCTCAGCCAAGTAAGAGTGCTCTGGAGACCTTCTACTAGTCCAAGCCTGCTCTTCAGAACAGACCTTTTCTCCATCCCCAGGCTTCTCGGAGGGAGGTTGAGTCTCAGAAGCCAGGATGGAAGAAGAAGCAGCAGAAGTAGCCAAAGCAGGAGGTGGGAGAAGGCCCTTGAAAATAAGCTTGTTCCTCCTGTTACTCAAAGTACAGGGGTTGAAGCCTGTACAGATCAAGCAGGAGGAATCTAAATGGGAGACTCCCAAACATGCAACGCACAGAGTGTGGGCATCGGAGGGAGGTAGCTTATGCCCACACTCTGCACATTTCTGAAAGCCTGGCTTAGGTTAGATGCATCAGCCACGACAAAGGAAAGCCAAGCACACACACATGCTAGATAGAAAAGGAAGAATTTTTTTTCTTTTTTTTTGGGGGGGGGGGGGATAAAGACTGACACTAAGACATGCAAAGAGAAGGTAGGGGATAGAAGATAGAAAACTAGAGAAAAGAGAGGAATAAACAACCCAAAAGACAAAACATACCAACTCTGGAGCTTGGAGCAGTGGAAACCCATGCTGTTTAAATTGAGCAGCAAACTAGATCTGAGGGGAGGAGGGAGAGAGGGGTATTATGGGTAGGGAAGGAGCTTGGACTTTGGATCTGATGCTAGAGCATGTGGCCAAGTCAAATCCATGCTGGATCTGAGTCCTTAAGGTTGAAGACCAAATGAAGAGAGATTGAGAGTTATGTACTCACCATAACAATAGATTAATGTTGCCTCTTTCCATCTGGCTCAACCTGTGGGTTATCGGATTTGACTAGGATCCCAGAATGACAATATCCCAAAGACTTCAGCCTCCTGAGGTCTGCTTCATCTACTCATTGCTCTACTAGGATTACCTCAGATTGATTTTGCCCCTCTCTGCAAAAGATTCCACCATTTAATCAGAAAAGAAAACACAAAGAACTCCAAAAAAGGAGAAATGTGATCCTTCCTGACTCGATTGTCCCCATAATCAAAATACACAATTGGTGGGGGTATGTGGAAGGGAAGGTTGAACCAGACAACACGCATCTATTGTTATGGCTCATAAGTAGGTACTAGGCTATTGGCCCTAGAGCCTATATAAGCCTAGCCAAAAGGTACGCTGGCATTCGCCACCCAAGAAAATTATTTTCCTGTGCCACTGTCGAGCAGAGCCACAGAAGTGATGCCTGGGGTGAATTTCCTATCTCCCATCCAATCATCAAGATTTTTCTTGAAGAGTGCTAATGAGGAGCTTTATTTGATACAGATAGGTAGTTTGTTCCAGAGTATGGGAAGTCTCTGTGACAAGAATCTATCCCTCCAGCATGTTCTGTTTATTGTGATGACAAGGTTTAAGCCCCTAGAGCATGTAGCTCGTAGGGATTGGGATTTTTTTTAAGTGGAGCATGTCTAAAAGCTCTGGGTTTGACATAGCTTTGTGTGTTAGGCAGAGATCGCCTCTGAGTAGGCAATATGTGACAGAGTAAAGCTGCAGTTTTTTGAGACAGTCTGCGTAGGGTATCTGTTTGAGGCTGGTAATCCTCTTTATGAGGTATTTCTGTGGCCTTTCCAGTTGTTGTAGATGTCTTGTGAGGTACATACCAAAAGGGGCATTGTACTCTATAATGGGTCTAATGAGTGATGAGTAGAGGGGAACAATGAACTCTTTTTTTCGTGGATGAGAAACCTTTTGTGATGAGGTGTGCCACGTAGAAGGATTTCCTGACTACTGTGGCGATGTGATTATCAAAGGAGAGACTACGGTCCACCTGTGTCCCAAGGTCTCTATCACACTTTCGGTGTTAGACTACCGCCTATGTTGTAGTTCATGGGTACAGAGTTTTCACCAAAGGGGATGACAATGCACTTTTAGGCATTGAGCTTGAGGCCATGGCTTTGACACCAGGCATCTGTCTCAGTGAGGCCCTTTTGTAGGATGTCCACATCTTTTGGAGTTTTGATTATGGCTCCTAGTTTGCAGTCATCTGCGAACTTTATTAGCCAAAGACCTTCTGTGTTAGCCTGTACTTCAGAGAAGTAGATACCAAACAGGGGAGGACCCAGGACTGAACCCTGTGGTACTCCACTTGTCACTGGTCTGAAGTTGGATTTGGAGTCTGCTACCTTCACAGTGTGGATTATGTCAGCGAGCCAGTTGGCAACCCATCTTGTGACATAGGGATTTCTACCTAGTTTAGTGAATTTATCAATAATTCCAGAGTGGGGGATGGTAACAAAAGCCTTGGCAAGATCTAGATAGGCTGTGTGAACCACCTTATCCTCATCTACGGCTTTGGTGACTGCTTCAAAGAAGTCTATCAGGTTTAGAAGACATGCTCTGCCTTTTACAAACCCAAACTGGGTGGGGTCCTGAGTTTGGAGATTACCAATGTCATTGTTTATAAGTTCCATGATGATACAAGACTCCCTACACTATGGAACAGAATCCCAGTCCATGTGAGGCAGAGCCCCTCACTGACTCTGTTCAAGAGAAATCTTGACGAGTGGATGGGAGATCGTAGGTTTACCCCAGGAATCATCTCTGTATCACTGCTGGACAGAGGCACAGCAAACTAATGGGTATAGTATTCTCATCCTAAGGGGTGGTGAAAGCCACACACACACTCTGGCTAGGCTTATAAATGCCCTAGGGCAGATAGCCTAGTATGAACCTATGAACCTATACGTTCCATAGCCTTGCAGACCAGGCTCATTAGGCTAACGGGGCAGTAGTTTCCGGGGTCCGTGGTGGCTCCCCTTTTGTGGAGTGGGATAACTGTCGCTGTGCGCCATTCAGTGGGCACATAACCTGAGGTGAGGCTATGATTGAACATGGTACTTAGGTGGGGTGCCAGTTTGTTCTGTAGTTCATGTAGAACACAGCCTGGGATGTTGTCAGGTCCCATGGATGCTGTGTTCTTGGCTTTGGATAGTGTGTTTTGTACCTGTGCAGCCGTGATTACAGGAACTTTGCTTTCTTCTGGTATAGAGATGGGCCCTTTAGGGGATGACAGGGGGGTAAAGTTAGCACTCAACCTATCTGCCAGGATGTTGGCAATATCAGTTGGTTCTGTATATTTAGTGCCATTGTGCTGTAACTCGGAGCAGATCTGAGTGTTGCCATTGAGATTCTTGACATAGCTATAGAATGCTTTGTGGTTGTCTTTAGAGTCAGTGGCGATTTTGTTTTCGTAACTAGCTTTGGAGGATTTTATGAGGGATCTCAGCTTCTTACTGAGGTTGACCAGGGAGTTTCTCCACTCATGGGATTTTACTCTTTTTGCAACAGTTTCTTCTGTTGGAGAGTTTGTTTATGGCAGGAGACCACCAGATTGGCTTCCTTTTTTAGGAGGATAGCATCTTGTTTCTGTTTGGGATTGCACGATCCATGCACTCGTGTAAGTGCTTATAAAGTGCATTTGTGTAGGATTCAGCAGTCATACCTCTATTGTCCGTCAGCATGGGTGTCGAGAAGTTTGCCACTTTTGTCTTAAGAAGCGTGAAGTTGGCTTTGGAGAAATATTTTACTATCGTTTCCCTAATGGGGGGTGGGGAAGGGATGTGGATGCCTAGGGTGATTAGCTTTTGGTTGGATCTGACCAGTGAGGAGTTGACCTCTGGTGTGGAGCACCGGTTGCCCATGTTGGTAATAACCAGGTCTAGGATATTGCTGCCCCTGGTGGAGGTGTGGATAAGCTGATCCAAGGCATTGGAATTTATAAATTCCAGAAAACGTTGAGCACAAGAGTTGGTACATGAGTAGTTTTCCCAGTTAATGGTGGGGTAGTTGAAATCACCCATTATTAGGGTGTTAGGTTGTACCCTAATATTTTCCAGTGTATCAAGAAATGAGGAATGGGAATCCTGGGGCATGGTAGGGGATCTCTAGCAAGCTACAATTTGGATTGCGTTCTTGCCCAGAGTTAGTTGCACTTGGATAATCTCAGATGCATTATGCTGAGCAACTAGCCTGGAGGTGTGGATATCCTTAATGAACATGGACACGCCTCCGCCTTTAGTGTTTCGGTCCAGGTTAGGTGGCCGAAAGGTGCGTTATGAATTATAGCCTGGTAATGCAGGGGTACTCTCTGGAGCCTTGAACCAGGTCTCTGTCACTGCACAGATGTCGATGTTCTCCATTTTAAGGAGTGCCTCGAGTGAGTGCATTTTGAGGTTTAGACTTCTAGCATTGAGTAGCAATACCCTCAGATTCTTCTTGCTTGTACCTGTTACGGTGGTGAATTTGTCATTTGAACTTTGCCTAAAAAAGGCACTATAGGGGTGGCTGGAGCCTTAGCCACTATCAGGAATCCCAGGGGAGACAGGTGCAGGCCATCTCTGGCAAAACATCGTGGTTTGTCGATCATGTCATCCCAGGCAGACAGATACTGTAACCCCTTAGAATGACACCAGAAGCTTAGCCAATTGTTGAAGTCAATCCTTTTGTCCTTGTACATAACTTTCATATCTGATGTTGTCTTTACCATTTGGCTTCAACCTGTGAGACAGTCGTCAGCCATGTAAAACCCATGGAGGCCCTATGAAAGCACATTCTGCAAAACTGTGTAACCAAAGGAGGCCCCAGACTTCGAATGAATATCCAGTTTGTAGTGGGACACAAACATATGAGGACCAGTCCAAGTGACAGCAGCATAAACATCATCCAAAGCAGCTATGGACAAAAAAAGCTGAAGAGGTAGCCATAGCTCTAGTAGAAAAAGCAGTTATGTACTTACCATAATGTTCTATCTGTGCTGTCGATCTTCATTCTTTCCTCACAAATAGGTCCAGATCCAACTTGGCTGATGCTACTGATCATAGCCACCAGATCTCCTGAACTTCTCCCTTAACCACAATGCACTTTGCCAAATACCTCCAATATTGTTTGCTGCTATAAGGGGTAAACGGACATAAGAGAAATATGGGAAGCCATATCCAAAGTCATGTAAACATATACATGTATCCATTTAGAGACCATGTAACTGCTCATTCTTCTAGAAGTCATGGATGGGGGGGTAGGTGAGACGGGATGTGAGGAAAAAAATGAAAATCAACAACACAGATGGAACGTTTTAGTAAGTATAGAACTTCTTTATCTGATGTTGTCAATCTTCATTCTATCCTCACAAATGGGACAGCATCTCTAGCTACCTGAATCCAGGGTGGACTCAAGGAAGGATATTTCTGAGCACCAGAGAACCAAATGATGCCCTACCTCTGGAGACCAGAACCAATTTATAAAGAGTAATAAAGGTATGATGAGTAGCCCAAGTTGCTGCTGCACAAATATCACCCATAGACATCTTAGATTGGAAAACTGTGGAAAGAGCCACAGATCTAGTGGAATTTGATTTCAAAGGAGAGAGGAATGCCCAATTTATTACAGATGAAGGAGATGCAATTTGTTAACCACTTTGATAGAGAAATTTTAGAAACCAATTTTGATAGAGAAATTTTAGAAACCAATTTTCCCAATTTTGGTCCAGAAAAGGAAACAAACAGTTGGTCTGCTTTACTGTTTTTTTTTTTTCTATGCAAACAGAAACACAACTGTCTATGAGTATCCAGTAAATGCAAAATGTACTCTCCTTTGTTGGTATATTTATGAGAAAATACTGGTAAATTGATAGAAACTATTTATGTTGGATTCTGACACCAAGGTCACTCTGTCCTTATGGAAAACCAAGTGTGGAAATTTGGAAGATAACACTTGGATCTCAGATATTCTTCTTGCAGAAGTGCTGGCAACCAAGAAGATAGTTTTCCATGAAAGATATGCAAGGTCACATGCAGCTGTTGGTTCAAAGGAGATTGTGTTACAGACTGCAGCTTCAAATTCAGGTCCCATGGAGGAGTAGGGTCTTTAAAAGGAGGCTTTAGAAGGAGTGTCCTTTCAAGAAGGCCTTGCTCAATTTGTGAGGAGTAATGGGTGCCTCTTTCAACCCTGTATGGTAATTTGAAATTGCTGCTAACTGTACCCTAATGGTTGAAGTACTAGCACCATTCTAAAACAGGCTGACAAGAAAATTAACATGTGATGAATAGAAACTGAAAAGGGATCAAGATTATGCTGCTGAGCCCAGAGAGCAAACCTTTTCCATTTACTTGAATATGTTCTCCTTATCAATGGTTTATAGAAAGACAAAAGTATACATTGTACAGTAACTGAGGGCATAGACTGGCTACTAAGTGAAGTGGAAAAGGCAAGTGGTCAGCCTGAGGTTTGGAATATCTAGGTGTGACATGCCCATCGGGTGAGACAGAAGGTCCGGAGATGGATCTATGTCCCATGGTGGTTGAACCAGGTGAGGCCATAGATTTGTCAAGGCCAGTAGAGTGCAATGAGGATCACTGTGCTGTTTGACCTGGCAGCTTCCAGTAGAAATTTTGGAATCAATGGGGTTGATGGGAATGGATAAAGGAGACTGGGGAGGCCAATCATGAAGTAGAGCATCCCTCGGTGACCGTCACTGTGGGGGGAATTAGGGCAAAAATAGTTGCTGCACTTGATTAGGGAGAGGCAAAAAGATCACAGCAAGGCTAGCCACTTTGATGGAAAATCTCATGAGCCTCCTTCTCATTGAGGGAACACTTGTGTGGAAGTAGGATGCACCTGCGCAGCTTTTCTGCAATCACGCTGGATCTTCCCAGAATGTGCATGGCTAAAAGAAAGCGGCCTCAAGAGATTGCCCACTGCCAGATCTGGTTCCCCCTCATTTGTTTGTTGAGGTACCAGACTACTGACATATTGTCCATCTGAAATGCAATCATTACAGAGGGAAGAACATCTTGAAATGCTCACAACAACAGCACAGCTCTCATCTCTAGGACATTTATATGCAAATTGGCCTCTTTGGGGGACCAAGTACCCTGGACTGTCTTCCCCAGATAATGCACCCCCCCCCCCAATCTGGGAAGCATCTGTGGTTACTATGGCCTTGGGCTGATGGAGAATGAATGGAAAGCCATGGAGCAATTGATTGAACTAGATCCATCAATAGAGATCTTTTTTGCATATGTTGGTAATCTTTATTTGGTAAGACATTAACTGATGGAAGATTGACCATTGAGTAGCTAGCATCCACTGCTGTAGGATCCATGTGTAAAACCTGTTCAATCGATTAAGGTTATCGCTGCAGTCATGACACCCAGAATTCATAGGACTGTGCGGGCTAAGATAGATGTATTGTCTACAACCTTCTTGACCTGTGACTTTATAGTTATAATTCGATGTAGGGGGAAGGAAAGCAATGGCTGTCTTTGGAATTTATTGGAGTATTGCTCAACACAAAGTCTGAGTTGGTAGAAGTTGTGATTTGTTGTAGTTTATGGTTATTCTGAGGACAGCAAAAGTGTGGGGAGCCTAATCTCTTGACTGTATGAGTTGCCTGGTCAGAGTGGTGA
This sequence comes from Protopterus annectens, assembly GCF_019279795.1. Classification (NCBI taxonomy): domain Eukaryota; kingdom Metazoa; phylum Chordata; order Ceratodontiformes; family Protopteridae; genus Protopterus; species Protopterus annectens. Next base: position 247,540,123 of record NC_056749.1, read on the forward strand.
TGAACCAGTGATCCAGGTAGGGAAACACCCAGAATTCCTCAGCCTGGGATGTGCTGCTATTCCTGCCATGCATTGGGTGAACACCCTGGGGGCTTTAGTGAGTCCAAAGGGAGTTGGTAATGACTGGCTCCCAGCCGGAAGCATATGTAATTACTGGTGCTACTGTTCATCTTTATATGACAGTAGGCATCCTGGAGATCTAGCGAGCACATCCCCAGAAAAGGGGAGAATGGACTGAACCTTGACCATCTGGAACTTGGTTCATTGAGCAGATTTTTGAGATCCAAAATTGGTCTCCAGTCCCCTGTCTTTTTTTGGCACTAAAAAGAACCTTGAGTAAATTTCGTATTCCATCTGGTTTGGTGGATCCTTTTGGATGACTCTCTTCTAGTAGCTTTAAAATCTGAATTGATGCTGGATCCCTCTGACTGGGTGGAACATCTGAGATTTTCCTGGGAATTGGGGATGGAAGTGAAAATGGTATTATATAACCTCTAGATATAATCTTCTGCATATAAGTATCTTTTGATAATTCTAGTCAGGATTTCTAGTGCAGGGACAATCTTCCCCAGACTGTCTCCAGAGGTGGACTGTTGGGCCTCCATTCAGAAGCACTGGTAGGGTTTACTGAAAAAAGATTTTTATGAACCCTGGTGTTATAGGCCACATCTGCCACGAGGGCAATTAAGTCCATTTGAGTTGCCCCTTCTGCCTCGGGGAGCACTTTCTCCATGTGTGACATGGAATGGACCTTGGAATTTTTTTTAACTACATTCTTCAACCACTCCGTTGATTCCCAGAGAAGGATCTCTGGGGGACAAAAAAAAATGTATGCCAATGGCAGACAAGGTCTTACCATATTTCTCAGACCTGGAGAACATTTCTTTCACTTTAGGGCCAAAAAGGGTAGCTCCATCAAATTACACATTGATGAAATTGGACTTAACTGGCTCCAAAAAGTTGCATAAGTGAATCCAGGCATGCTTCCTCATGGAAATGGTTGAGCTAGTCGCTCTAGTGGTCCTTTCTCCAATGTTGGAAATTCACCTCATGGAACTATTGAAAATAGCCTGTAGGGTTGCCAACTAAGTTATGGAATCCTTAACTTCTGCAGATACGGTTCATGAGAGAGTATTTGATAACTCTTTGGACAAATCTCTCTGAAGTCTCACAAAAAGTGCCAGATTGTTGGGGGGATGGACAGTGGAACTCTCTTTGGCTAGTTCCTTCTTTGTGGCTGCTGCCACAATGATGGTGTCAATGGGAACCCCTTTTCCCCAAAACTGTATGCCCATAGGTGGCGCCATTATCCTGTCTGGTGTCCGAGGTATTAGCTCTATGGAGTCAGGCTCCTTTCATGCCACTTAGAGATCATGTCTTTGAGGTTGTAAGTGGGTGGAGTCAACCAGGACGTAGAGGGTCCTGTACTGAAAGCATCTAGGAGAATGGTGTCATCCAGCATAGGGTTGGAGGACATCCAGCCACTCCTGTTTCAGAATCTCTAGTATGTCCCCAAAAGGGACATCCTAAGGAGGTGACTGTGGTGACCATTCACATTCATTGAAATCCGTGTGTTTGGTGACAGACTCCTACGGGGAGTCTAGGTGCTTCCTCTTGCACGTCCTTTTCCTGGGAACTTCTTCAGTGGGATGATCTGGAGACATCTCGGAAGAGGAAATTAAAATTCGCTGAGAGGAAACCTGAGGTTATGGTACAGGATGTTCCCATGGAGAGAGTAGTTGAGGCTCCAGACACTGTTGTTCATGGAATGGGTAGTATCTGAGTGGGAAGGCTCCATCCGTGCTGTTGAGACAGAGACCACTCACTTCCAGATTCCAAGGCAGAGAGAAAGGGTCTGATCTGAGAAACTGGGTTTCTGAATAGTCACCTCTCTCCGAGCCATTGGCACAGTTCCAGAGGAGGAAGCCAGAGCCAAACTGTCCAGTGCTGAGGCACCAAGGAATAGAGATTGCTATCCAGACCCATCAGGCAGACTTTGGCTCGGAGAGCTCTCTTGATCTGAAAAGATAGGTCTTAAAGACAATGGATTCGATGATACAGAGATCCTTGGGTCTGAGACTGACGGATCCGGATGACCAGGTTCCTGTAACTAAGACAGCAGATGGAGTTAGTGGAGGAACTTGCAAGGGTGTGGTGTGGTGGAAGGTCTGACTACCTGACTCAAAGGGGTAGGGCACGGAGGAAAGACCAATCTGCCCCTGAGCCAAGAGAATCTTCCTCACCACTCTCTCCACATCTTCTGTCAGGCTTCCAGAAGAAAAAGTAGAATAAATGGAAGGGTATGCTGGTCTCTGCAGAAAGGGAGATAGAAGCCTGTCTGCTGGTCTCTGCAGAAAGGGAGATAGAAGCCTGTCTGGTACTGGATCAACTGAAGGAGAGTATCTAGTGCGAGGGCAATAGAGAATCTCTAAAGGCTGCATCTCATCCAGTGGTTTTGTCTGATCGACTTTGAGAGAGCCGGAGACATGGAAAAGTACAGTTTTGTACCTACCATAAATGTAGATGTTCGAAGATCCACATTGCTGCAGTCCTTACACTTGGGTAGTCCGCTGTCCTCGGTCGGCCCGAATATCAAAGTATAAGGCTGACGTCGGTCAGGGCGCATTTGACTGACATCATAACGTCAGGGTACAAATGCGCATGACCGACGTCATATCCTCAGTCTTTTCTTGCCCCAGATGTCAGAAGACCCTAAGAATAAAGGTCAAAACCAAAAGACAGCAAACAACCAACCAACCACCCTTGCACTAACAATATGTACAATATATACAATATACACAATATGTACAACCCAACCCACACAACCACCTCAAACTACAGAGGGGAAGGAGGGAATTGGACTGCAGCAATGTGGATCTTGAACATCTACATTTATGGTAGGTACAAAACTGTACTATGTTCTTCATCTCACATTGCTGCAGTCCTTACACTTGGGTAGAATCCCAAAGCAGAGGTAAGGGAGGATGGCTAACTACAAGGAAGCAGGAGCTGCCAAAATGCCCTGCAAAACAGCAGTGGCAAAACCAGCCCTGGACTTAGAGTAAAGTGGCAGGTGATAATGCCTAGAGAAAATATGCACAGAACTCCAAGTAGCTGCCTCCAAAATATCCTTGGTTGCCACTCCCCTCAAAAAAGCTGTTGAAGTGGCAGTAGCCCTAGTGGAATGAGGCCTAATCCCAGCTGGAACCTCCTTGCCATGATGGGAATAACAGAAAGCAATGCAAAACCCAATCCACTTAGCAATAGTTTGTTTTGACACAGGCTTGCCCTGAGAACTCAAAGCAAAAGAAACAAACAACTGCTGAGACTGCCTGAACCCTTTAGTTCTGTCCAAATAATAACGCAACTGCCTGTGAACATCTAAAGTGTGCAAAATCTTTTCCCCTTTATTTTGGGGATTTGCATAAAAAGTAGGCAAATGAAGAGTTTGGTTTAAAGCCACACCAGAAACCACCTTAGGCATAAAGGAAGGATTAGTACGTAATGATACCCTATCCTTATGGAAAATCAAGAAAGGCTCAACCGCCATAAGGGCCTGTAATTCAGAAACCCTTCTTGCAGAGGTAATGGCCAACAAAAAAGCAGTCTTCCATGATAAATATTTCAACTCAGCAGTAGCTGCAGGCTCAAAAGGTTGTAGAGTGAGTTTCTCCAACACAAAATTGAGATCCCAAGCAGGAGTAGGAGCTCTTCGTGGGGTCTTATATTCTTTGCCCTCTAAGAAATTGCTTGAACAAAGGATGAGAAAACAATGGTGGGTTGCAATCATAGTGAGCTGAAATTGCTGCAGCATGAACTTTAATAGAAGAGAAAGACAAACCTTTGTCTAGTAATTCAGTAAGATATTGAAGAGCCACACACAAATTAGGCTCAGAAACATCAAAATCTTTGCTGCACTCCAAAATAAAAATCTCTTCCATTTGTCATGCGTACACTTTCCTTGTACTAGGCCTTCTAGCTTCCAAAATAACATTCAAAACTTGCTGAGGAAGTGGAGGCCCACTATGGTTCAAAACAGAATATGCCAGGCTGTTAGGTGCAGAGAGTGAAGCTTGACATTTAGCAAATGGCTGTCCTCCTGCGACAACAGGTGTGGAATCGAAGGCAAAGGCCATGGAGGCTTCCGTACCAGACTTCTCAGTAATGGGTACCAGTGCTGTCGAGGCCAATCCGGAGCTATTAAAATCATCCTTGGCTTGTCCTGTCTGACCTTTAGAAGTACCTTTGGGAGGAGAGGCAGTGGTGGAAAGGCATATACATGGAGATTGCTCCAATTGAAAGAAAGAGCATCCACTCTCCAAGCTGTGGGATGAAACCTTTTTGTGCAAAACCTTGGCAGCTGATGGTTTAGTGGAGAAGCGAACAGATCTATGTCTGGAGTTCCCCATGACACTGTCAATTTCTGAAATACATGAGGATCCAATTTCCACTCGTGGGGATCCATAATTCGTCCGCTCAACACATCTGCTAAGGAGTTCTGTGCTCCTGGCAGAAACCTTGCCTGAAGATTGAGCTGTAAACTGAGAGCAGTCTCCCACAAAATCATTGCTTGATGATGTACCACATGACAGTTGTGTTGTCTGTTAGAATCAACACCTGTCCTGGAAGAAGTAATTCCTTGAAAGCTACTAATGCAAACCGGACTGCCAACATCTCCTTCATGTTGATATGTAGATGTTGTAGTCTGACAGGCCACTTGTTTTGTATCCACTTTCCATGTAGAGGAGCTCCCCAAGCTTTGTCTGAGGCATCTGTCGTTAAAATCTGACTCGCCTCTGGCCGGGTCACAGAGAGTCCCTTGTTTAGGTGACATTCCTGAGCCCACCACAAAAATTCCTTTTGAATGCAAGGTATTATTTGAATGACAGTGTCCAGATCCTGGCAGTGCTGTGTCCATACATTTGAGATACCATTGTAGCTTCCTCATATGCAGTTTGGCATTGGGAAGCACCAGAATACAAGATGCCATGAACCCTAAGGCTTGAAGGACTGTCCCTGCAGTCAGCCCGGACTGATGAGATAGTTGATGGAAGTAAAGGGATAGACTCTTGTTTGTCCGGGGTTAAAAAGGCCATCTGGGATGCTGTATTCAGTCTCACACCCAGAAAGCACATGTCTTGAGAGGGTACTAGACTGGACTTTATTTCGTTCACAGAATACCCTAGGCATCTTAGCACTGCTATCACATATTCCAAATGATGAAGAAGCTCTTCCCTTCCTTGAGCCAGAATTAGGCAGTCTTCCAAATAAGGATAGATCTGTATTCCTTTTAGTCTGAAGAAAGCTATCACTGGAGCCAGAACTTTCGTGAACACTCTGGGCGCAGTAGATAAGCCAAAGGGCAATGCAGAGAACTGATAGTGAGAAGTCCCAGCTCGAAAACGCAGATACTTTCTGCAATTTAGTCTGATAGGAACATGAAGGTAAGCCTCCTTGAGATCCAAAGTTACCAACCAATGATCTTTGCCCAGCAGAGGTAAAAGTTGCTGCAACGTCAACATTTTGAACTTGGGAATGTCCAGGTAAGTGTTGAGGATAGATAAATCCAAAATTGGTCTCCACGTGTTCCCTGTCTTTGGTACTAGGAACAGGTGAGAATAAAATCCTAGGCCCACTTCTGGCAGAGGGACCGGCTGTATGGCCCCTAGTTGGAGCAACAGAGAAACCTGTTTGTGAGCCACTATTCTTTGTTGAGGAGGAACGTCCGGCATGCCTTTGAAAGGAGGCAAGGTATGGAAATAAAACTTGTAGCCGTGGTGTATGATATCCAATACCCATCTGTCCTGGGTAATTAAACTCCAATATTCTTTGAAAAGTGCCAACCTTCCTCCCAAAGGTGCTGCCAGACGAGCAGGCTCTGGCAGCTGAAAAGGTAGGTCATTGGGTCTGCTTACGAAAGGACTGACCCCTGCCCTCACCCGAAGCCTGTGCAGGAGAACTCCTTGTTCTAGGCCTGAAAGAGCCCTGAGCTCTGCCCTTACCACGTCTAGATCTACCCCTAGACTGGGAATCATAAGAAGGATACGTCCACCCTTTAGTAGGCCAATTTCTACTAAACTTTGGAGGCTGGACCTGCAAAAAATCTTTAACAGTCTGCATAGACTTAGCCTTGTCTTCCATTTTCTTTAAAACTGTCTCAACAGGAGGACCAAACAACACGTCAGATTGTAAAGGAGCATCTAAAATCCTTGTTTTAACATGTTCAGACAAATTCTGATCCCTCAGCCAGGCGTGCCTGCGAAGAACTGACCCAGTGGCAGCCACCCTAGACGAGGCCTGTACAGCATCAAAACCACATTGCAAAGAATGCTTACCCACCTGTTCAGAAACATGCACTAAATCTTGCAACTCTTTACAATCAATACCTACTGCCAGAGCATCAACCTTAGACTTCAATTGTGAAAGGAGATAGTTTTGATATTTCAACATGTGAAACTGGCAATTCAGAGCCCTCATAGCAAGAGTGGAAGAAGTATAGACTTTCTTTCCCCATCTATCCAAGGCCCTAGCCTCCTTGTCTGCAGGAACCGGATTTTTAACAACAGAAGCCTTAACACCTTTAGGCCCCTGGCTAACAGTTTCTGGGTCTGCCCTAGGACTCTTAAAAAGATACTTATGAGCTTCAGGCACCCTGTAATACCTATCTGGCTTAACAGGAGCAGGAGGCAAAGAATCAGGATTAAGAGAAGCCTCTGTAAAAACATCTTCCACTACATCCAAAACAGGAGGTATAGCCAAAGGCCTATGCTGGGGTAAAAAAAAGAAGTTATGTCCTTACCATAACGTTCCATGTGGAGTGTTCATCTCGCCTTGGTTATTACACATGGGTTCGGAGCCGATCCTCGGCTCCGTGCCGGCCGACTGCAAGCTCTGCATCGAGAAGAAGCGCGAGGACATCTAATACCCACAATCCGCCTCTGCCTTTACCTCAGATCTAGTTTGCAAGCAAACCAGACATACAGCACGCACACATGCCAACTATGTACATAAAAAACATATATATACAAACATACCCAGTGTATGACAGTAACAGTAATACTGCAACAGCAGAAGGAGAATACTCCAGACCAGGCACCAAATGGAACGTTCTTCCTAAGGGTGGGAAGGGTGGGAGTGTAATAAGGAAGCCGAGTTGAACACTCCACATGGATCGTTATCGTAAGGACATATCTTCTTTGTGTGAGAGTGTTCAATCTCGCCTTTGTTCTTACATGGGTAGCGTCCCTAGCTCCATGATCCTGAGGAACTCAAGGGAGAACGTTCTTGAGCACAGTGGAACCAAAGGTTGCCCTATCCCTAGAAACCCTGTCCACTTTGTAATGAGATATAAATGTATGTGGTTTAGCCCAAGTAGCAGCCGCTGAAATAGTGTCTAAAGGTAAACGAGCTGCATGAGCCAAAGATGTAGAAATTGATCTGGTAGAATGTCCTCTGGGTTTTGCTGATCATGTTTGATCAGAATCTTCATAAACATAAATAATACAGTCAGTTAGCCATTTCGAAAGAGTTCGTTTGTAACTGCAAGACCCTTTCTGCTGTCAGCAAAAGCTACAAATAGCTGATCAGATTTCCTGTGATCTTTTGTTCTATCCAAATAAAATCTGAGTTGTCTATGGACGTCCAGTTTGTGCAACATATACTCTAATTTATTAGAGTGGGTTTTAAAGAAGGTGGGTAATTCAATGGACTGATTAATATTACTAGTAGAACAAACTTTGGGAAGAAAGGATGGATTAGTGCGTAGGGATACTCTGTCAGAATGAAAAATTAAATAAGGATGTTTGACCGAAAGGGCCTGCAGCTCAGACACCCGTCTAGCAGACGTAATGGCCACTAGAAATAATGTTTTCCATGACAAAAATTTCAAAGTGCAACTTGAAGCTGGTTCAAAGGGTGGTAACATCAATTTAGAGAGCAATAAGTTTAAATTCCACGGTGATGTGGGACTTCTGACTGGTGGTCTGATATGAAAGGAACCTTTTAAAAAGGCTTTACAAAGTCTGTGAGCCATAATAGGTGCACCACTTTCTTCTACATGATAGTTAGAAATGGCAGCTAACTGTACTCTTAAGGTAGCGGGAAGCTCCTTCCTGAAATAATTGAGTCAGAAATTCTAAAACCTTATTCAACGGAGCTGTAACAGGGTCCAACTGATGTGACTCCAGAAGACAAAACGTTTCCATTTACTGGTGTAAGTCTTTGTAGTGGAAACTTTATGAGAAGCTACCAAAATATCTTGAACCGCCGATGTAAGGGAATTGACCTGGCTAAAAGCGGAGCAGCCAAGCTGCTAGATGGAGAGATTCCAGGGATGGGTGAGGAACTCCTGACGAGTGAGTCAGTAGATCTGGCTCTGGGTCCAGCATCCAAGGTCCCCGAATGCGGTGATGCAATAGAAAGGGAACCAAATTTGACGAGGCCAGAACGGAGCAATGAGAATTATAGTCCTCTGAAGGTTGTTTGCTTTCTGTAGAAACTTTGCAATCAGGAAATGGAGGAAAAGCATATAGGAGACCGGGGCCAATCGTGCACCAGCGTCCCTGGGGACTTCCCTGGAGGGGTAATAGGGCAAAGTAGCTCCTGCATTTGGCGTTCATTGGAGGCATAAACAGATCGCAGGTAGGCTGGCCCCATTTGCGAAAAATCCTTCCCAACTGACTGTTTGAGGACCACTCGTGAGGCAATAGTATTGCCCTGCTCAGCCTGTCGGCTATGACGTTGGATGACCCGGGATGTGCGTTGCGATCAGAAAGCGACCGTGGACTCTGCCCATTGCCAAATTCTCATGGCCTCTCTGCATAGTTGGTAAGACCTGGTTCCCTTGCTAGTTTATGTACCAGACTACGGACATGTTGTCTGTCTGAACTGCAATGGTCCCTGGAGGAAGAAGGGGAGCAAAGTGTTGCAACGCCAAAAACACTGCCCTCAACTCCAGAACATTGATGTGCAGATTGTACTCCAGATTGGTCCATTCGCCTTGGACTGTCTGTCCCTGAAAGATGCCCCCACCCTATCAGGAAGCGTCCGTGGTTATCGCCGCTGACGTGGGTAACACAAATGGTCTTCCGCCGGATAGGTTTCAAGTCTGTAACCACCACATTAGGTGTGATTTGCATGTTTTCGTTATCAATATTTCGTGAGTCAGTGGAAGTTGTTGGAATGACCATTGTGCAAATAGAAGCCATTGTAGCGCTCTCATGTGCAGTCTTCCCAATGGTATTGCTATGAGAGAAGCTGCCATGAGACCCAAAACTTTCAGAACAAATTTTGCTGGGGACTTTCTGGACGACAACAGAACGGAAATGTTGAATTGAAGTGCTACTATTCTTTCTGTCGGAAGTTTTAGGACTAACTGTTACAGCATCTAATTCGCTCCTATGAATAAGATACGGTGTGCTGGCTGTAGCAAAGATTTTTGAAATTTACTGAAATGCCAAGGTGTGTCCAAAGTTGTAGGGAGTAATCCCTGGCTTGTATCAGTTGACGCCTGGTGGTGGCAGACAGGAGCCAGTCGTCCAGATACGGAAACACCTGGAATCCTAGGCGCCTCAGATGAGACGCTACCACTGCCATGCATTTGGTGAAGACCCTGGGGGCTGTGGTCAGACCAAAGGGCAGGGCTCGAAACTGATAGTGACTGGCTCCCAGCCGGAAGCGCAAATGATCCCTGGACGCCCTGGCCATTTTGATGTGGTAGTACGCGTCCTTCAGATCTATTGAGCACATCCAGTCGTCCTTCTGTAAGAATGGAAGGATCGATTGAAGCGTGACCATTCGAACTTTTCCTTCTTGACAAAGGTGTTGAGATGACTTAGGTCCAGAATTGGCCTCCAGTCCCGTTTTCTTTGGAACTAAAAAGAACCTTGAGTAAGTTCCGAATCCTATTTGGTCCGCTGGGACTGGTTGGATGACTCTTTTTCTAGCAGCTTTGAAATTTCTGTAGCTGCTGGGTCTCGCAGATGGGGTGGTACATCTGGGAGTTTTCTTTGGAATGGGGTGGATAGAAATGGGATTTTGTAACCTCTGGTAACAATGCTTTTACCCAATTGTCTGAAGAAAGGTTTTGCCAGGCCTGAGGGTATAAAGCTAGCGACCCGACTGCCTCCAGAGCAGGACAGTCGGGCCTCCTCTCAGGAGTGCTGAAAAGGTTTGCCAGGAGGTTATCCCTGTCACCTTGGTTTTGCGGACCCCTCTGCCGCCGCGTCTTCCACCTCTGCCCCCCCCTCGCATCACCCTGTGTGTTTGGAAAAGATCCTTGGGGTTTTTGAAACCACATTTTCCCCCCACCTTGCCCTTTGGGGTACGGTCTGGAAGGGGTGGAAAAACGGACTCCGACAGCAGAGTCTTTCCCTCCTGTTCACACCGGGTAAGGGTCTCCTTTACTTTAGGGCCAAAACGTGTGGCTCCATCAAATGGGGCGTTAGTAAAGGAAGACTTGAAGGCTTCGCAAGAACATAAGCGCATCCAGGATTGCCTACGAAGAGCAATCGCTGAAGCCGCTGCCCTACTCGATCCTTCGGCTGCATAGGATATCAGCCTCATGGACGAGTTCACAATGGACGTAAGGGTGTTGAGATGCGCTGTAACTTTCTCTGAGACAGCGGCATCTGTAGCACCCTGGAGGGTATCTCCCAACTCTTTGACTAGATCCTCTGTAAACGTGTAAAATGGGTCAAATAGTTCAGGGACGCATAGAGAAAGCCGCTGAACTGAAAATGCGCTTCCCGTATCTGTCCATGGTCCTAGAATCTTTGTTAGGCGGATGGACAGATGAGGAAGACTCCGACATCTCCTTTTTCGTGGCCGCTGCCACCACCATGGCGTCTACTGGAACTCCTTTGGTAAGGTAAGCTTTGTCCTGTGGTGCCGTGATGTACTTATTTGGCTTCCTAGGGACAGGTTCCACCGTGTCAGGAGTCTCCCACGCCCTTCAAGCAATTAATTCCATTAACTCATCAAAGGGCGGAGTGACCCAGGAGGAGGAAGGACGGGCACCAAATGCCTTCAGCAAAACTGACTCATCCTCAGAAGGGGGGGAGGGCTTGCCAGTCACCTCTCTGTTTAAGGATCTCCAAGATGTCAGCAAAAGAGACATCCTCTGAAGGTGACTTAGGGGACCCTTCTGACTCATCTAAGTCAGTATCAGATGTCAAGGATTCTTGTGGAGAATCCAAGTGTCTCCTCTTACACAGTCTTTTCCTAGGAACTTCTTCGTGGGGAGCATCCGAAGAAGCCTCCGAGGAAGAGGGGGCACCCTCCAGGGGTGGCTGAGACACTGGTGCCCGACGCTTCGACGTGGCCGTGGGTGGAGAGGAGGATAACGGTCCTTTGGGGAGGAGAAGCTGTACCTGCTGATGTGGTTGTCTGGGTAGACAACACCTTCCTCATGAGGTCGAAGGCCCCCGGGTCCCGAGTCGAGGTATCTCCGGTTCGAAGAAATGGGAAGAATCCCGAAACAGGAGCGAAGGCACCGACCCAGAGGACGGAACCGAATCGATCCGTGCGAGGCCCGAGAGGGAGAGTCGGAACGAAACATCGGTCCGACTCGGTCCCGGAACCAAGGACAGATCTTGGCCCGAGACTCGTACGGATCGGATGGAGTCGAGGTAAACGGTGCCGACCGAGAAAAGACGGTTCTGGCACCGAGGGCTCCACAATCATCAGGTCAGCTTCTTCCGGCTCGAAGACTGAACAGGTCTCGGAGGAGGAACAGATGGAGATAGTGGCAGGCCTTCAAGTCTCGACATCAACTGAGAGGAGACCGAAATAAGCTTGGACAGGGCCGTATGCTCCATAAGTTTCTGCACCACACGGTCCACGCCGGTGTCGGAAAGGGCTCTAGAAGAACGAGTCGAAGGGATCGAAGACGGAGCCGACCTCAACAGAGTCGGTGGAGGAGCTCCGTCACCGGTTCCAAGACTCGAGGCTCGAACTGCCAACAGTTGAACACTCGCCCAGTCTGTGGAACCGGTGACCTAACTAGACTCAAGAGCTCGGAGCCGATGACTTTGGCTCCGACGCCTCTTCGAAGACTTGGATGCCTGGTCTGAAGCATCCAGAGCCTCCTGGAAAGAGGGTTTCAGCAATCCTCTATACATCAGTTTCCTGCGCCTGTCATGACCCTCCCACTAAAAGAGTGACAAATAGAGCAGTCCTCTTGTAAGTGGAGAGGGCCAAGACAGTAGACACAGGAACTGTGGTTGTCTGTGACCGACATTTTTGGCCACACTGACGTTTAAAGCCAGATTTTAACTTTTCAGACATATTGACAAATGAAAAAGACAGTCCAGTCCAGTAAAAAGTCCAATCCAGTAATAGTGTCAAATCCGGGAATAAGAGTCCGTTTGATAATAGCTAAAAACAAGACTACCACAAGTTTTTAGTCAAAAATGTCAAATCCGTGATAACTGCCTAAAGGCAAGACTACAACAAGTTTCTAGTCACAAGTCCAAGAAGGGGTAGGCCCCGAAAAACTCTAACTCGAAAGTTAACTAAGTTAACTTATTCTAAGTATCGAGAATTCCTGATGCACTCACACACCTACTCTTATACTTAAGTAACTAGATTTAAAGAAAATTTCTGAAATTTAGACAGAATAGATAAAAAATCTTATCTGTACAGCCTCGAGCTAGTCTCCAGCGATGCGTATGCAGCAGCGGCAAACTAGATCTGAGGTAAAGGCAGAGGGGGATTGTGGGTATTAGATGTCCTCGAGCTTCTTCTCGATGCAGAGCTTGCAGTCGGCCGGCACGGAGCCGAGGATCGGCTCCGAACCCATGTGTAAGAACCAAGGCGAGATTGAACACTCTCACATCAGAAATTCCCTAAGCCTTTTCCTGGAATCAGAGAAGTCCTGACCTTCCCACTTAAAATGCTCCCTCATGGAACGAAGAGTTTCTGAAAAAGAAAAATCCTCAGGAGGAGTAGCAGAAGGAGTAGAATCATCCACATCAGAATCAGAATAAGGAGAGTACTCCTGTAAGTCTTCAGCCGAAGCCTCTGAAACATCTGAAGCCTGCTCAAAACCCCCCAGCTCAGGCTCCACCCTAGGACTCCTATCAGGAGGGGCATAGAACCCCTAATCAAAGTAAGCAAATAGTCTGCCATTTTAAGCATATGCTTCTAGGGCACAGTACCTGAAGAGCTAGGGGTAACACTAACTGAAGCTAAACCTGGCCTGCCCCTGGGAGAAGCCTTTGAAACAGAAGGAGAGGGCCTAGCCACCTTAGGAAGGGAGGGGAGTATAGTAACCTGAGAAGCCCCCTCAGCCTGACTTGTCTCCTGAGAGGCCACATCTTGCAATAATAAGGTCTCACCCTGGGAACAAAGAAACCTCCGGTGGAGCCACCGGCTCCACCAACACCTCCAAAGAACCGGCGTCCGGTACAGACGGTTCTTCTAGCCTAGGCTTAACTGCCTTGTCCTTGCGCTTCTTCGAAGAAGCAGGCGTCGGAGCATCCGACGGCATTTCATAGTTGCACCGCTTCCCAAAGACTAACCTTGCACAATCCAACCATCTCTTTATAGTGCGTTTATTAAATCTAGCACAAGAGCGACAGCCAACAACGTCGTGCTCAGGCCCTAAGCAAGGAATACACAAAGTATGATAATCTCTATGCGGTATGTTTCCCACAAGAAATGCAATTATTGACTTTTTCTGACATCCGGTAAATGACTGAGGCAAGAAAAAACAAAAATATTCCCCAACGGGGTACTTAGCCAACTTTGAACTCGGTCTGAAACTTCGAAATCGAAAAATCTCAGAACGCCAACCGGCACTTGCAATGCTGCTTCTGCATCGGACCATGCGGCAAAAAAGACTGAGGATATGACGTCGGTCATGCGCATTTGTACCCTGACGTTATGATGTCAGTCAAATGCGCCCTGACCGACGTCAGCCTTATACTTTGATATTCGGGCCGACCGAGGACAGCGGACTACCCAAGTGTAAGGACTGCAGCAATGTGAGATGAAGAACATCTGCTTTTGAGGTCATAGATATGAAGCCACAGTCGGATCAGAGTTTTGTATTTTTCTGTTCTGGGGTTGAGACTGGAGGTTTGGCAGTCCCTTTCCTTGAGAAGGATTTTGATGATGTGGAAGGTTTTAGCTTTGGAGACTGGGCTATGGCTTCACCAGAGGAAGGAAAGAGACCTGTTAATATTAGTTTGTTTTCATGTTCTGTTCATGCTTGGAGATTGAGTCCATGACAAATTGAGCAATCCTCCTGTAGGTATAATGGACCCAGGCAGTATACGCAAAGGGAATGCATATCTAAGGCAGGCAACTTATGGCCACATTTGGAACATTCTTTGAATCCTGTAGGTTTGTCACTCATTTCTGCAATACCTGATGCAAGAGAGTGTTCTGGTAAAAATATGAAGAAAAAGGTCAATAACTTTTTTTTTTTTTTTTTTTAGCAGACTAAAAAAGGAAGGGGAATGAATACCAACAACGGTAACAAGAACTATGACCAGGTCATAAAAGGAGGGAAAGAGAAGTAAAGTAAATGAAATTACAACTCCTAGGTTCCACAGAGAAGGAGAAGCAAGGGGATACCAACAATGGTATGTCGAAAATACAACAAAGTCATAAGGGAAAGGAAGAAAGACAGAAAATGTAAATTGACAGTACAATCAGTGAAAACAGTGTTTTTTTTTTTAAAAAAAAACTATGGAGAAAACTGTGAGAGTTTTAATAAAAAAATAAACTGTACTTATCGAAACACCCGAGAGACTGGTAGACCACGTCCATTAGCTAGAAGTGGCAAACAAGATCTGAGGTATTTGGCAATGTGTGTTGTGGGTAAGGGAGAAGCTCAAAAGACCTGATGGCTGCAAGTTCTAGCATCAGCCAAGTTAGATCCAAACTCAATTGTGAGGAAAGAATGAATACTGAGAACATCAGACTGATAAAGTAGTTCTGTACTCACCATAACGTTCCGTCTGAGTTGTTATGCTTCATTTGTAGTCAACCTGTGGGTTCCCAGATATGGCACAGATCCGATGGCAGCATATCCAGCAACTTGATCCAAGCTCCTCCCCTATCCATAATGCCCGTCTCCTTTCTCCCTTCAGATAGAGTTTGCTGCCCAATCTATCATCGCTCCCGACCCAACACCTTGACCCATGCCAACAACTATAACAAGAAGGAAAGAGCAACAGGCATCCTGAAGATGGCAGGGGATAATGGCTAGGCTTATAATGGCTTGAACCTATGAACCTATATCCTCTACTCGTGAGACCACCACACAGTTTATGCAAGGCAGGGGGAAGGAGGGATGGATGGTTAATGACAAACGGAGCATAAAACCTCAGATGGAACATTATGGTGGATACATAACTTCTTTATCTAAAGTTATCTTCATTTGGACGTCAACCTTTGGGACAGAGTCCCCAGCTCTTAAACACCTGGGAGGCCCTCATGGAAGGATATTCCAGAGCACAGTGGAGCCAAAGGACGCCCTGTTCCTGGATATGATGTCCAATTTGTAGTGTGAGATAAAGGTATGCGATGAAGCCCAAGTGGCCACAGAACAAATATCATCTAAAAAAAACTCTAGACCACAAGGCAGCCGAAGTAGCCATAAACCTGGTAAAGTGTGCTGGCGGAGGCAACCCTCTAGTAGAATATGCCAGCAAAATACACTGGGAAATCCACCAGGCGATGGTGACCTTAGATACAGATTTCCTTAAAAAGGGTTTAGAGTAGGATACAAAGACATGGTCAGACTTATGAAATGCTTTAGTCCTGTGCAAGTAAAAATGTAACTGCACATCCAACAACTGCAATTTGTATTCTCCCTTGTTTTGGAAACTCAGGAAAAAAACGGGAGATAAATTACCTGATTAATACTGGATCCTGAATCCACCTTGGGGAGAAAGGTGGGATTAATATGCAAGGATACCCTAAATCCTTATGAAAAATTGTATAACGCAGTTTCACTGACGCTTGAAGTTCTAAAATCCTTCTGGCAGAAGTAACAACGACCAAAAATGCTGTCTTCCAAGACAAAAATTGCAGATCCACAGTAGTTGTGGGTTCAAAGGGAGGCAAAACCAATGCTTGTAAAACCAGCGTAAGATCATGTCTGCATACGGTCCTTGATCGCTGGCTAGAGAAAAGTGCCTTTTAAGAAGGCCTTGCATAGCTTAGAAGATGCTAAGGAAGCCATATTATGCCCTACATGAAAATTAGAAATCGCTGCCAGTTGAACTTTGACTGTGGAAAAATAACACCTTGGTGGAAGATCCCTGCTAAAATTCCAAAACCAAGGAGATTGGAGCAGTGAAAGGATCTATGGCATGCCGTGAGGCACAGATCAAAAAAGTTTCCATTTACTGGAGTATAACTTTACAGTGGAAGATTTATGAGCAGCCACCAGGATCTTTTTGACGGGTGAGGATAAATCAGGAGTTCTGGCAATCAGGAGAACTGCAGTAGCTAGGCGGTGAGCTTCAGCCTGCCTAGGTCTGGATGGGGAATCCCTGAGGGATGAGAAATGAGATCCAAAAGTGGATGTCCATGGTGGAGCCACCAGATGAGACCATAGAGAGGGAAACCAGACTTGGCGAGGCCAGAATGGGGTAATGAGGATTACAAGGCTCTACAGCCTGTGTGCTTTCTGAAGGAATTTCAGAATTAAGGGAAGAGGAGGATAGGCATACAGAAGACTGGGGGGGGGGGGCAAGCATGAAACAGAGCATCTCTGGAGGCTTCCCCCAGAGTGGGGTTCAGAGCGAAAAACTCACTGTACTTTGCATTAGGAGTGGAGAAGAGATCGCAGCAAGGCTGACCTCACTTGAGAAAAATCTGTCTTGCCACTGAAGGATTCAGAGACCACTCGTAAGGCATCAGAATAGACCTAATGAGCCTGTACGCTATAATGTTGGACCTCCACGGAATGTGCCAGAAAATGACCGGTGGAGATCGTCCACTCCCACACACTCATGGCCTCACGACACAGGGGGCAAGACCTGGTTACCCCTTGTTTGTTGATGTACCAGACCACCGACATGTCTGTCTGGATAGCAACCGTCCCTAGAGGAAGATGGGCATGGAGAGCCTGCAGTGTTAGAAGCCCTCTCATCTCCAGGATGTTGATATGCAATTTGGTCTCATAAGGGGATTATGTGCCCAGACTATCCTTCCTGAGCAGTGCCCCCCCACCCTAGCAGGGAGGCGTCCATAGTCACTGTGGCCAGAGGAAACAATGGGAGAAAAGGACAACCCTGAAGAAGATCCAGAGTGCAATCACCACAGAAGATAGCCTCTGCACACCCAAGAGACTCAGACAGGGTGAGACAAAGGAAGGTCTAACATTGATCATTGGACTACGAGAGTCCACTGAAGAATCAGTATGTGAAAACGTGCCAGAGGCAGGAGATTGATCATGGTGGCCATGGACCCCAATGCCCTTAATACTATTTCTGCCATCAGTGAATGGGCTAGAAGGATGCCCAGGATGTGGAGTTTCAGTGACTGTATCCTCTCATAGGTAAGAAAAAACATGGTTTGAATTGTGTCCAACCGGGCCCCTATGAACTCTAAGATCTGGACCAGTGAAGACTTGCTGAGATTGATGGTGATGCCCAACCGGTGAGCTAGTACAAGAAAGTAATCCCTTGCTAGACAGAGCTGATGCCTGGAAGGGGCAGCGAGGAGCCAATCGACCAGGTAGACAAAAACCTGTATGCCCTGGAGTTTCAGGTGAACTGCTACCACTGCCATGACTTTAGTCACCCTGGGGGCTGTGGTGAGACCAAAGAGGAGCGCATGGAACTGGTAATGATTGGCTCCCATCCGGAAGTGGAGGAACCTCAGAGTGCCTGTCCATTTTGATGAGGTAGTACGCATCCTGGAGGTTGATCGAACGCATCCACTCGTTCTCCTGCAGAAAGGGCATGATAGACTGAAGGGTGACCATCCGGAATTTCGTCTTGGCCACTGACAGGTTCAAGGTGGATAGATCTAGAATTAGTCTTGGGTCCCCATCTTCTTTGGCACTAAAAAAAACCTGGAATAAATGCTTGATCTGGACTGGTCTTGGGGGACATGTTGGATGACCCGTTTTTCTGGCAGCTTTGTAATCTCCAGTGATGCATCCTCCCCATACATGGGTGGAATGTCTGGGTGGTAGAGGTGACTGAAGAAAGGGGATTGAATAACCTCTGGATATAATCTGCAACACCCAAAGATCTTCAATGATGGACTCCCAAGCCGGTAGGTGAAGTGAAATATGACCCCCAACTGCCTCCAGAGATAAGCAGTTGGGCAACCCTTCAGGGCTACTGCACAGGTCTGTCTGAGAAAGGTTCTTGAGACCCTTAATTCCTCTGACCCCCTCTGCCTCTAAGGCAGTGTCTGTCAAATCCCCCTCTGTCCCTAGGGGAAGGCAAGTTCTGCATGTCCCAGGAGAATCTCTGAGATTTCCGGAACCACATCATTTTGGTCCCTCGCTAATTCCTGGAGAAGGATCATTGAGGGGCTGAAAAGTGGATCCTGACAGCAGACAAAGTCTTCCCGTCCTTCTCACTCTGGACTAGTGTGTTACGTACCGTCTTCCCAAAAAGGGAGGAACTGTCATACAGGGCATTCATAAAGGATGCCTTAAAGGGTTCTGAAAAAGCACACAACCAGAGCCAGTACCGGCAGCTCTAGCGGCACCTTCCGTTGTATGGGAGAGGAGATGTATAGAGGTGTTATCCACAGATGCCACAGTGGCCATTCGGGAGAACACTTTCATGTTCTCCACCGACATGGACCCTGGGGTAGACTCAGCAATCTCCTTGACCAAGTCTCTCTGCAGTCTAATCACATGTGCCAGGTAGTTCAACGTCCGGACAGAAAAGGTCGCTGAAGCATACACCCACTTCCCAAAATGATCCATCATCCTGGACTCTTGGTCTGGAGAGTGGACCGTAGAGCTCTCCTGATCGAGCTCCTTCTTAGTGGCAGCTGCACCACCATGGCATCAATGGGGGATCCTTTATGCCAGTGGGTCCTGTCCAAAGTGGGGCTCAAAACTTTGTTCAGGGCACTTGGGATTGGGCTCCACCATGCCTGGTTTCTTCTATGCCCGGGATGTAATCAGATCCACCAAGGAATCTGAGGGAGGGGACACCCAAGATGTAGAGGGTCCTGCACCAAAAGCCTCCAGGAAACTGATTTGTCTGAGTTAGACTTATGCACAGACAACCCCCCCCCCCCACTGGCATGGTATTTCCATAATGTCTCCGAAGGAGACATCCTTGGGGGGTGATCGGGGCGAACCTTCCACTTCCTCCAAATCAGTGTCTTCAGTGAGCGACTCCATGGGGAGTCCAAGTGTCTCCTTTTACACATGCATTTGCAAGGTGCCCCCTCAGTGGGGGATTCTGGGGAGGACTTGCCAATGGCTTGCTGCTCCCGAGGGGGCACCCTGGGGCATATAGGTGGCAGGCTGCACCTGAGATGGCAGAGTGGTTGGACCTGTACCAGAAACAGAGGGAACCAGGAAGGACTCCTAAGATGAGATAGTCAAGGGTCTCAATGGAATCAAGAGGACCCTCCCACTACATCGAAAACCGAAGGGGAACAGATCTCGTGAGAAAGGGTGATGGCTGGAGCCATATCCCTCTGACCCGACAGGGAAGTCGGAGCTGAGCCCATAGGGGCCAAGATACCTAGGGGAGGCTCTGCTCTGAAAGGCTCAGAGCTGACACCAACCCCTCGGATCCAGCTCCAAGAGCCAAATGGATCCAAGCAAGTAGGATCCGATCTGGTCAAGGCCATAGCTGTTGTTGAGGTACAAGTTACCATCAGAGCTGACCCCTTGATGCAGTGCGTCTTTGGATCCAAGGGCTCCGAAACAGGGGGCTGGATTGGAGAAGGAGAAATAGGAATGAACACAGATTGCATGCCCCCAGCTCTGGAGGGAGAGGGGGCAGGCAAGACTCCCAACTGAATCTGGGTGCAGATAAACTTCTGCATCATCCTGTTCATCTCCGCTTCAGAAAGGCTGCGGGTGGAACGTGAACAGGAGGCCACCGACACCAGCATGGAATGGGGTGTGAAGGGGAGCCTGCATCAGCGAATGGGTCCAAAGCTACTCTGGCAAAATCTGAGGGGAATGAAGCCAGGGGGACCTGGAGTAGGTTGAGGGGAAGCCTGCATCAGTAATCGGGTCCAAAGCTCCTCTGGCAAAAACTGAGGGGAATGAAGCCAGGGGGACTCCAACCTCCGGGCTGATCTAACTTTGGGAGGTGGGCCCGTCAGACCTGAGCAATCCGGGGATTGCTTCTTGGGCCTATCCCTATGTTTAGCTTGTTTCTCTCTGTTCCCAGGCCTCTTGGTGGGAGGTTGATGAGACTGCTGAAGATACCAAGGCAGAAGAGGTCGGTGCCTCAGGGGAAGGAGGGGGAAGAAGCCCTTTTAAAATTAACTTGTTTCTCCTGTCCATCAGTGCCCTGGGATTAAACCCAGCACAAATGCAACAGGTGGTCTCAAGATGGGCGTCCCCCAAGCACACCATGCACAGTATGTGGCCATCAGCTGGGGAGAGCTTATGGCCAAACTCTGTGCACTTCTGAAAACTGGGTTTTGAACTCAACAAAGAAAGTACAGCTGTGTACACTTACCATAAATCTAGATGTTTGAGTGTATTCACTGTTGCAGTCATCATCAGTGGGTTATCCCTGCTGTAGTAGCCCTCAGCTGACCTGAATACCAGAGTCAAAGTTTTTCTGCATCAGCTGCTGTAGTTTGCTGACTGACGTCAGTTCATCAGTGGTATAAAGCAGGGCAGCCGACGCCATTACATCAGTTTTTCTTGCCCTAACCAGTCAGAAGCCCAAGGAAGTATGGTAAAGTGGTCCTGGTGGCTAAAAGCCACCATAAGAAGCTTATGTCTCCCTATGGATAGAAGGGGGAAGGAGGAAGGGAAACCAGGACTGCAACAGTGAATACACTCGAACATTTACATTTATGGTAAGTATACACAACTGTACTATGTTCTTCATGTTTCACTGTTGCAGTCATCACCGGTGGGAGGATTCCCAAAACTCAGGACAGGGGTGGTAGAATAAAGTAAGAGACCTAGGCATGGGTTAGCATGCCCTGCAGAACTGCAGAGGCAAACCCTGCCCTAGCCTTAGAAAATATAGGTAGGTGGTAATGCTTGGTAAAGGTATGGACAGATGTCCAGGTGGCAGCTTCCAAGATGTCTTTGGTGGGAACTCCTCTGAGGAATGCTGTGGAAGTGGAGGCTGCCCTAGTGGAATGGGTACGAATAGACTTAGGGGGTAGTTTCCCATGTAATCTGTAGCAGAAATGGATACAGTGTGATATCCATTTGGAAATGGTTTGCTTGGAAATGGGCTTCCCTTCTGCCCCTGGGGCAAAGCTGACAAGTAGTTGGTCTGTTTACCTGAAGGACTTAGTGTGGTACAGATAGTGTCTGTGCATGTCTAGTGAGTGAAGAATTCTTTCCCCTTGTTTTGAGGGTTAGGAAAGAAGGTGGGTAGATGTATGGCCTGGTTGAGAGTCATATTAGATACCACCTCGGGCATAAAGGAAGCATTAGTCCTCAGGGAGACTCTGTCTGCATGGAAAATGATAAAGGGCTCAATGGCCATCAGTGCCTGAAGTTCTGAAAGCCTTCTGGCTGAGGTGATAGCTAGTAGAAAAGCAGTCTTTCAGGAGAGGTATCTTAGTTCTGCTGAAGCAGCAAGTTCGAAGGTTGGTAAGGTTAGTTTTTCCAAAACATAATTCAGGTCCCAGGCTGGCATGGGCAGCCTTCTGAGAGGTCTGATATTGGAAGCCCCTCTGAGGAATTGTTTAATAAATGGATGGGAGAACAGGGGCTGACCTGTATCAAAATGAGCTGAAATGGCTGAGGCATGGAGTTTAATAGAAGAGAAGGAGAGGCCACTATTGAGTAGCTCCGCTAAGTAGTCCAGGATAACAAGGATGAAAGGTTGTGAGGTATTGCCCCCTCTGGAATGGCTCCGGGAGCAGAACCTTTTCCATTTTCCTGTGTAAGATTTTCTGGTGCTGGGCCTTCTGGCCTCTGTAATAATGTCTAGGAACTGTTTGCTTAACAGGGGCCCCTTGTTTCCCTTTAGAGTATTAGCCATGCTGAAAGTCTGAGTCTGAAAGTCTGGGTGCAGCATTCCTCCACTCCCACGAGTCAAGAGGTCTTAGGATCAGGGGAGACTGTAATGTTAGGCTGCGCAATAAGGGGTACCAATGTTATCGGGGCCAATCTGGAGCAATGAGGATGGCTTTTGGGCTCTCCTCCCTTATCTTGATCAGTACCTTGGGAATAAGATGGAGAGGAGGGAATGCGTACACAAAGAGGGAGTTCCAGGGGAAGGTCAAGGCATCCACTTTCCACGCTAAATAGTGATACTCCCTGGTACAAATTTTTTTCAGTTTATGGTCAAGGTGCGAAGCAGAGATCTACCTCTGGAGTCCCCTACTCCTGAGTGATTTGTAAAAAAATTTTTCTTTGGAGCTGCCATTCGTGGGGGTCCAGTAAGTTTCTGCTTAAGTGGTCTGCCAGGGTGCTGTTGATCCCTGGTAGGTAATGGGCTATTAGGTGTAATCCCATGGAAGAGGCCGTCAGCCAGAGGTTCATGGCTAGCCTGCACAGAGGGTAAGACTGGGTCCCTCCCTGTTTGTTGATGTACTACATTACTGTGGTGGTGTCTGTTTTGATAAGAACCTCTAGCATGAGATGGGGTTTGAAGGATGTTAGAGCCTTTTGTACTGCCATCATTTCCTTCTGGTTGATGTGTAAGGGAAGGTGCTGGGCATCCCACAGACCTTGGGTGCACCTGCCTTCTAGGTGAGCACCCCAAGCAATGTCTGAGACGTCAGTGGTAATGAACTATCTGGTTGGGCAGAGGGTGAAGGAAAGATCCTTGTTCTTGGCACAAGCCCCTGCCCACCAGAGAAGCTTGGCCCTTATAAGGGGATCATAGGGGGAGAGGTCTCTAGAGGTTGAGAGTGCTGACACCAAAGGTTCTTTAAATACCACTGAAGTTTTCTCATGTGAAGCCTGGCCAGAGGAATTAGAAGGATGCAAAATGCCATTCACCCCAAGGCTTGCAGGAACTTCCTCACAGTGAGGTGATTTCTGGAAGCTAGCTTGGTAAAGTAGAGGCAGGAAGCTCTGCTTTTCTGGGGATAAAAAGGCCATTTGGGATCCTGTGATCAGCAGTGCTCCCAAGAAAATGATCTTCCTGGAGGGTGTTTGCTTTGATTTCTTCTCATTGATGGTGTACCCTAAGGATGTTAGGAGGGTTTTGACAAAGGAGGTCCTTGAGCAGCTTTTCTTTGCACTCTGAATGAGGCAGTCATCCAGATAAGGGTAAATCTGTATATTGTTGTCGACAAAAGGCTATGGCCGGGGCTAAGCATTTGGCGAATACCCTGGGAGCAGTAGACAAGCCAAAGGGAAGCACAGAGAACTGAAAGTGTTGTGAGCCTGCTCTGAAGCAAAGGAATTTCCTGCAGGATTCCCTTATGAGGATGTGGAGGCAGGCATCTATAAGGTCTAGGGTAACTAACCAGGCATTTGTGGTCAGCATAGGCAGCAGAAGCTGCTGCAAGGTTAGCATTTTGAATTTGGGGACCACCAGGGAGGTGTTCAGAATGGATAGATCCAGGATGGGGCGCCAAGTGCCCTCTTTTCTGGGAACAAGGAATAATCTGGAATAAAAGGCTTTGCCTGTTTTCTCTGAGGGGACAGGCTCTACTGCCCCTTGGGATATGAGAGTTTGGACTTGTTTCAATGCCTCTGTCCACTGATTGGGAGGCAAATCTGAGTAACCTCTTGGAATTGGGAGTTCATTGAAAGATAATTTGCATCCCTGAAAAATTATCCTCAAGACCCATTGGTCCTTTGTTACAGAAAGACAATTTTCCTTGCAGAGGGAGAGCCTTCCTCCTAGCTTTTGGCAAGTGAAAAGAGGGCAGAGGGAGTCATTGAGAGGTTTTTCCATAGAGGGATGGCTTAGAACTCCCTGCCTTTGGAGCGGAAGTGGTGCACTGCTGTTCGGTTCTCTGCTCTCACTGGGAAAGGAGTCTGGGTGGTCTGTCACTGTAGGGTTTACCTTGCCACTGTCTGCTAGGGGCAAGGAAAGACCAGTGCTTTGAGGTAAAATTCCTGCTGAACCTAGGAGGTTGTACCTGAAAGAAATATTTTACTGTTTACATAAATTTTTTTGTCTTCCATGTTTTTACGCATCTCTTCTGCTTTTACTCCAAACAATTGGTCCTTATCCAAGGGTGCATCCATTAATTTAAACTTGACATGATCAGGGAAAGGTTGTTCCTTCAACCATGCAAGTCTCCTAATGACAGATCCTGACACTGCTGCCGTGCTTGAGGCTTCCAGGGTGTCATATCCACAGTAGAATGAGTGCTTAGCCACTTGACAAGTAGAGTGCAGTAAATCTGCTTACTCTTCTGAATTGGCACAGTCAGGAAAGGTTGAAATATTTTGCTTTAATAGTTCCAAAGTGTGCTATTGATATTTTAACATGTAGAACTGACAGTTGAGTGCTGTGATAGCTAAGGCTGCAGAGGTGTATACTTTTTTTACCCCATCTGTCCAGAGCTCTAGAATTCTTGTCAGAAGGAATAGGATTCTTTGCAGGACTAGTCTTAGCTCCTTTTGGCCCCTGTGTAATGACCTCTGGGTCGGCATCAGGATTTCTGTACAGGTATTTGTGAGAATCTGGTGCTCTGTAATACCGGTCAGGTTTACTGGGTGCAGGTGGGAGGGTGTCAGGAGCTAAACTGGATTCATGGAAAAAATCATCCACCACCTCTAAGACAGGGGAGATGGCCAAGGGTCTGTACTGGGGCAGGTCTAGAAACGCTGTCTTCTTTCACTGAGGGAAGTCCTGGGATTCCCAGTGGAAATGTTCCCTGAGGGTGTGGAGGGTTTCCCCAAAGGAAAGATCTAGTGGGGAGGCAGAAGGAATGGATTCCTCTGCATCTGAATCCTCATAAGCAGTCAGAGATTGTTGTCCCTCTTCAACATCTGAATAATCAGATTCCTCAGAATCCTGTTGTTAGTATTTCAGAAGGGTCTATTTTCCTTTTAGAAGTTGTGGCCTGACTACCCCTGATAAGGGAGATGAGATCCTCTGCCTTTTTAAGCATTTGGTCTTGGGGTGGTGGAGCAAGTGTAAGATTGTGGCTAGAGGTAGATTTCCTAGGAGTGTCCTTGCTTCTAGGCCTGTGTATCCATCGGTCTGAGAGAAATGGTAGTCGGATGAGAAGCAGTCAGTTTTTGTCTAGATTCGGTAGTGCAAAAGGCCTCCTCAGAAGCCGGTGCCTGCGGCGTGGCTCCAGACCCAACCGAAGCAGAGACAACCAAAGGCTTGGAACACAAAGATGATTTCTGCAGCATACTGGACTCTGAAAGGGTCTTGGTAGAGGCCTGTGAAGGTATTGCATCGGGCATCAGGGGCTGCAAAGGCACCTCACTGAATTCTGGAGAACTGACTACCTGCTTAGGGGTAGAGTTGTCAAAAGGCTTAGCTTTGTGTGGTCTGTCTCTATCTTTACGTTTTTTCAGAATGTCCATGGATTGTTGGCTGACAGACACCATTTCTGAATGGGAAGGAGGAAGATGAAAGTACCTGACTGCAATAAGAGCTCTACGACAAATGGTTCTCACATTAAAGAGAGAACAGAATCGACAATGGGGGAAATTGTGGTCTGGGCCTAAGCAAGTGACGCAGTTTGAATGGAAGTCTCGGTGTGGGATCTGCTTTCCACAGGTGAGACAATTGTTAACTTTTTTGGACATCAATTAGTGCAAGAAAAAAGGATCCCTAACGGGGTACTTAGCTTTAGACATTTTCTGCTGTAATTCAAACTCCGGTAGCAACCGACCAGCACACTTGCTAACTGCTTCTGTTACAGGCTCCACAGCAAGAAAGACTGATGTAATGGCGTCAACTGCCCTTCTTTATACCACTGATGATCTGATGTCAGTCAGCAAGTGACAGCAGCCGACACAGAAAAGCATTGATTGTGTTATTTGGGCTGGCCGAGGGCTACCACAGCAGGGATAATCCACTGGTGATGACTGCAACAGGGAAACACGAAGAACAACCCCACACTCAAGAAAAGGAAAAAGAGGATTTTCTTTTTCTTACCAACAGAAATGCATGATGGGGACGGTAGGAAAAAAGGAAAGGTAAACACTAGTAGGGAAAAATCTATAAAAAGAATTGTAAATTTCTAATCCTACCTAAACAGCAGCTTGGAGCAACAGATCGCAATGCAAGCAAAAGCACAGCAAACGAGATCTGGAGGCATTATGGGTAGGGGAGGAACTTGGATCAGGATGCTGGATATGCGGCAGTCGGATCCATGTTGGATATGGGAACCCAAGGTTGACGACCAAATGAGGATAACTTCAGAACTTTTGGTTTAGAAGGCAAGGCCTTCCCTTTCAAGACAAAGGCAAATGAAATACAATAAGACAGCCACTTGGACAAGGTAACTTTAGACACTAGTGTACCCAACCAGGTCTTTGAAAGATAGACAAATAACTGATTAGACTTTCTGAAAGATTTTATTCTGTCCAAATAAAATCTCAATTGTCTTTGGATTTTTAGACAATGCAATAAATATTCTCCTTTATTGGAAAATTCAGGAAAAAACACTGGCAAGTGAATGGTCTTATTTAAATAGTTCTACATTGTCACCTTCAGCAGAAAGATAGGATCTGTTCAGTGCGACAACTTATCTTTATGAAAAGCCAAATACAGAGGTACTGAGGACAGGACAACTTCAAATCAACCGTAGCCGATTGCTCAAATGGAGGTTTGGGAAGCACTTGAAGCATAAAAGGTTAGCCCCATGGGCAGAAGAGGATCCCAGACCAAATAACACGACAAAAAGGTTCCCTTGAGAAAGGCCTTAAAGATTTTCAGAGCCACCAAGGGGATATTATCTCTGTCAATGTGAAAGCTGGAAATAGCTGCCAACTATACCTTAATAGCAGAATAACTGGATCCTGAGTGAAACAAGTCAGGAAGAAAGTCTAGAATCTAAAAAGGAAATGAGAAAGGGTCCAAACCTTTTGAATTTGCTAAGACAGTAAAACACTTCCTCTTACTAGCATATACTTAATTAGTAGACACCTTTCAAGATGCAGACAAAATATGCACCATTCTGTCTGAAAGCTTAGGATCTGTGGTCATCAGGGGGATCCGGATAAACCATACAGTTAAGCTGAACATATGAAGGTCAGGCAGATCCAAGTCTGCAGGGTGAGAAATGTGATCCAAAATGGGATCTAGGACTCATGGAGGGTACCTCAGAAGAGGCCAAAGAAAGGGAAACCACATCTGACAAGGCCAAAAAGAAGCTACGAGGATTACAGAATCTGGATGTACAACCTTCGGCAGAAAATTATCAATGGAGTCGAGGACACTCATACAAGACACGTCAGCCAAGCATACAGGAGAGCTGGATAACTATCACGGAGGAGGAAATAAAGCACAACAGCGGCTACACTTTGTGTTGGATGGTGAAGCAAACCGGTCACAATACAGAGTGCAGCAGTACTGAAAAATATGAACTGCAACCCTTGGATTACTCATGAGGATAAAGAATGTTTCTGCTCAGACTGTCTGCTAAAATGCTGAATTTCCCCAGGATATACACTGCAACCAGAAACTGCTGAGACAAAATCTGCCACTGCCAAACCATCATGATGGACAAAGTGGGTTAAGAACAGATTCCTCCCTATTTGTTCAGATAAATACCAGAATATTGTCCATCTAAACTGCGATCACCCCCCCGGAGAGACTGGCCTGAAAAGACTACAAAGCAAGAACTGCTCTCCAAAATGCAGATGTGAAGATTGACCTTGGTTATGGACCAGGCCCTTGAAAAGCGCTCTCTTCAAAATGCCACCACCCTAGAAAAGAGGTGTTGGCAGTGACTGTATTCAGTGGGGAGGGGGGACAGAGTCTCCCACTGGAGATGAGAAGACTTCAAACACCACCAGATTTGATCTTGACATGTTTGCCAACATGATGAGAAACTCCATCACGAGTCAAGTAGGGCAGGTGTCCACTGCAGAGCCCTCATGTAGTACCTAGTCAGGAGAACTTAACAGATGATGGCCGCCACGTGCCCCAAGAGCTTGAGAACAGGTGATGCCAGGGGCTTTCTGTAAGATAACAAAAAAATGGCTTGACAAAGAAGGATAGACACCCTGGAAGATGGGAGTCTTGCAATTTGAGAGACTGTGCCCAAGTGACAACCTATGAATTCTACTGTCTGAATGGGGTGAAGACTGGACTTTTGATAGTTAACCATGATCCTCAATGAATGGCACAGGTGCAGTAAGGTATCTCTGGCCTTGACTAGCAATGCTTTCAAAGAGCTGATTAGAAGCCAAGCATCCGGATAAGACCTGGGAGTCTCTGCAATCTGAGCCAGGCTGCAAAGACTGCCATGCATTTTAACACCCAAGGGGCGGTGGTGAGACTAAAGAGCAGGATTCTGAACTGATAATAGCTGGCTCCCAGCTAGAAGTGCAGAAACCTCCCAGAACACCTTGCTATCTTTATATGATGGTAGGTGTCCTTGAGGTCAATCAAGCACCTCCAGTTGTCCTTCTTAAAGAAAATCAAAATGGACAGCATTTTGATCATCTGAAACTTGGTTTTGTTTTACAATGCAATTCAACTTGCTGAAATTCAAAATTGTGCTAAGGTCCTTATTCTTCTTTTGATCCAAAATAAACCTTGAGTAGACACCCCAGATCTGCGTTGGTCTGGTGGGACCTCTCGGAAGACTATTAACAGCTTCTGAATTTTGATGGCTGCAGCCCTTTTCTGACAGGGTGGCACATCTGGAAGATGTTGGGATTTACCTTTGGTGCATTTAAAAATGGAATCATGTAATCTCTAGATACAACACAACATACAGACCACATGGCTTAGTGGTTAAGGTCTTTGTCTCTCATGCACAAGGTTTGATCCTGACCTCCGACCAATGCCTGCTTGGAGTTTGCATGTTCTGCCTTTGTCTCCATGGGTTTTCTCCCCTGTCCGAAAAACATGCTGAGTGTTTCCATCTCAAAAAGAAAAAAATGTTTCTAAGCTTATTTCCTGCCTTGCCTGTGGGTAGTCTAGTCTGGATACAGATTTGCTGTGTCGAGGACTGTTTTGGGGCTTGAGACCCCAAGCCTTTCTGTGTTGCAGAGAAGCCTTCTAGCTTAATTTTGTTTCTTAGAACATTTTTTCAGTTTCAGCACTCGTCTTTCTTTGAGCTCAGCACTTGTTCAGAACTCGTTGTAAGCACTAAATAAGCTACAAATTACAGCACTCAACTTTCCTCACGTGTGTACAGGAAAATAGTTTCTAGCACTTAAATAAGCACCTATCCAGGCATGTCTAAGGGTCAAGCTCCTGGTGTTTTCTCCTGTCTACCTATGAATCTGGGCATCTTGAGTCAATGCAGCAATTGCCTCATCTACACAGACAATCCTCTCCCTCCTACCACCGAACACTACAACCTGTGAGAGATGCACTTATATAGCCAAACTGGAAGCAAAGCTCTCTTCACCCAAGACTGGACTAGACAGTCAAGAGGAAAAGGTAAACACTTGCACCACACCACACTCATCACATAGTCCCTCAAATCCTACACCACCAAAACACACACACAGAAACACACACCTACATTCGCGGAAGCTCTCAGTAAAAACCTGACCAAGCAACAGGGACGTCCAAAGCAGAAACACAGGCAACCTCCACCCCAACACAACCACAGCCCATAAGGCACAACAACGTACCCAACACTCTAAGTCATAGGTGACTCTATAGTCTGGCACACTGATGTTCTACTCACCAGGCTAAACAAGGAGAAAGTTACTGTCAAGCTGCCTGTCTGGTGCCAGGATCCGCCACATAATGCATGCACTCAGGTCACTCCACAAGAAGCACAAATATGACTCTGTCATTGTCCATGTTGGTGTGAATGACCAGAGACGTGCCTCCCTGGACTACAGGAAAAGGGACATGGAGGAGCTGTCCGATCTTGGTAGCCAAGGCAGGTATGACCCTAGCCCTGTATCCTGCCATCACCCAGAACAATACCACAGAAGGACAAAATGATTGACCAACAATTGGCTAAGCTTCTGGTGTCATTCTACGGGGATCCAGAATCTGTCTGCCCGGGGTAACATGATCGACAAACCAAGATGCTTTGCCAGAGATGGCCTGCACCTGCCACCCCTGGGATTCCAGATACTGGCAAAGGCTCTAACCACCCCTATAGTGCCTTTTTTAGGCAAGGTTCAAATGACAAATTCACTACCATAACAGGTACAAGCAAGCAGAATCTGAGGGTATTGCTACTCAATGCTAGAAGTCTAAATCTCAAAATGCACTCACTCAAGGCACTCCTTAAAATGGAGAACATAGACATCTGTGTAGTGACAGAGACCTGGTTCAAGGCTCCAGAAAGTACCCATGCATTTCCAAGCTATAATTCATACCATACCTTTTGACCACCTACCCTGGACCGAAACACTAAAGGCAGAGGTGTGTCCATATTCATTAAGGATATCCACACCTCCAGGCTAGTTGCTCAGCATAATGCATCCAAGATTATCCAAGTGCAACTAACTTTGTGCTCATTTTCTGGAATTCATAAATTTCAATGCCTTAGATCAACTTATCCACACCTCCACCAAGGGCAGCAATATCCTAGACCTGGTTATTATCAACATGGACAACCAGTGTTCCACACCAGAGGTCAATTCCTCATTGGTCAGATCCGACCATAAGCTAATCACCCTAGACATCCACATCCCCCCCCCCCCATTAGGGAAACCACTGTAAAACATTTCTCCAAAGCCAACTTCACGCTTAAGACAGAAGTGGCAAACTTCGACACCCATGCTGACAGGCAATAGAGGTATGACTCATGGAACTTATGACATTGGTAATCGCCAAACTCAGGACCCCACCTAGTTCGGGTTTGTAAAAGGCAGATCATGTCTCCTAAACCTGATGGACTTCTTTGAAGTGGTCACCAAAGCCGTAGATGAGGATAAGGTGGTTCACACAGCCTATCTAGATCTCGCCAAGGCTTGACACCATCCCCCACTCTGGAATTATAGATAAACTCACTAAACTAGGTATAAATCCCTATGTCACAAGACGGGCTGACAACTGGCTCACTGACAAAACCACACTGTGAAAGCAGCAGACTCCAAATCCAACTTCAGACCAGTGAGAAGTGGAGTGCCACAGGGTTCAGTCCTGGGTCCTCTCCTATTTGGTATCTACTTCTCTGAAGTACAGGCTAACACAGAAGGTCTTTGGCTAACGAAGTTCGCAGATGACTGCAAACTAGGAGCCATAATCAAAACTCCAAAAGATGTGGACATCCTACAAAAGGGCCTCACTGAGACAGATGCCTGGTGTCAAAGCCATGGCCTCAAGCTCAATGCCAAAAAATGCATAGTCATCCCTTTTGGTAAAAACTCTGTACCCATGAACTACCACATAGGCGGTAGTCTACTTAACACAGAAAGTGAGATGAGAGCTTGGGACACAGGTGGACAGTAGTCTCTCCTTTGATAATCACATTGCCACAGTAGTCAGGAAATCCTTCTACGTGGCACACCTCATCACAAAAGGTTTGTCATCCAGGAAAAAGAGGCCATTGTTCCCCTTTACTCATCACTCATTAGACCCATTATAAAGTAGAACGCCCCTTTTGGAACGTACCTCACAAGACATCTACAACAATCGGAAAGGCTGCAGAAATACCTCACAAAGAGAATTAATGGCCTCAAACAGATGCCCTACGCAGACCGTCTCAAAAAACTGCAGCTTTATTCTGTCGCATATCACCTACTCAGAGGCAATCTCTGCCTAACATACAAAGCTATGTTAAACCCAGAGCTTCTGGACATGCTCCACTTAAAGAAATCCCAACCCCTCAGAGCTACACGCTTCTAGGGACCTAAACCTGGTCATCACAATAAACAGAACATGCTGGAGGGATAGATTCCTGTCCCAGAGACTTACCATAATCTGGAACAAACTACCTATCTATATCAAACAAAGCTCCTCATTAGCACTCAAGAAAAATCTTGATGATTGGATGGGAGATAGGAAATTCACCCTGGGGATCACTTCTGTGGCTCTGCTCAACAGTGGCACAGGAAAATAATTTTCTTGGGTAGCGAAAGCCAGGGTACCTTTTGGCTAGGCTTATATAGGCCCTAGGGCCAACAGCCTAGTACCTACCTATGACTGGAGCTGTGGGCAGCAGCACAGACTCTACATGGTGCCCTATAGGGGAAAGAGTTGTACAGACCAACCACTATGGGCATCTACTGTGGTGTGCAGCATCCTCAAGATAGGAGAGCACAGATCACAGACTGTGTGCCTTGGCAGGGCTAGCCACTCTGTGTAAAATATGGCCCTAGGTGATTCGGTCATGTTGACTGTCACCAAACATGGGCATGGATAGCTACTGGTGATAAGTGGGTTGAGGACCCGGCCTACTCTGACCAGACATCAGGGACCCTTGCTAAAGGTGGGAAGGGTATATGTGCCAGCCAGTGTGTGCCCGTCATAAAGCCCAGCAGCCCTGGGTCAATAACCTACTGGCTGACTGGTGTCTAGTTGCCCAGCCTGGGTTACCTGGGATAGCTCTGTTGAGTGAAAGCTGAACGTAAAACCAACCAATCTGCCAAACATGAACTGAGAACTGCAATGCTTAATGTAGGTTCACTGACAGGACTCCGCTTGGAAGTTGACATGATGATACAGAGAAGGCTGGACATCCTATCTATCTGAGATGGAAGGGCAGTGCAGCAAACCCACTTGGCTTGGGATCCAGAGTCTACTACTTAGGTGGAAGGCAGGCTAGAAATAGTCTAGGAATTGTGGTGAATGACAGGCTTCAGAAGGCAGTAAGGGATATCATTGGAATTAATGACAGACACATGACAGACTCCAGTATAATGATAGGGCAGTATTCATAATCTCAGCCTATGCCCCAGAGCAGGGCTGTGATGGTTAGAAAAAAAAAAAGTGCATTCGGACAGCAGTTGCAGGACCTACTAGATAAAGCAGGATAACATGAATTGGTGTTGATAATGGGCGACTTGAATGCACATAGGACAGCCAGAATAGGATACGAGGTCTGCGTTGGTCCACATGGGTGGGGCAACAGGAATAAAGAAGGAGAAGCCATTCTAGACTTCTGTCTGGCAAATGGCTTGACAGTAGACAACACATGGTTCAGAAAGAGACAGTCACAAGATCACATAAGAGTAGTCAACATGCAACTCAGGTAGACTTTCTCCTAGTAAGGAAAAGGCAGTAGGGTAGAATCCATGATTGCAAACTCATCCCCAGTGAAACAGTCAGCCCAAAGCATAAACCAGTAGTTGCCACAATCAGCTGCAAGCAGTGGTCAGAGAAGGTTCTAAGGTCAAGAGAGACCAGGCTGAAGACCTGGAAGTTGACCGGAGAGAAAGTACAACACTAAGGAATTTCTCAGGGCTCTAGCACCCCAAGAAGAGGAGAAAATAGGTGGAGTTGAAGAATGGCAGTGCCTAAAACAGCATGTGTTAAAACTACAGAAAAGATATGCAGCAGAGCCAGGTATGGAAATAAGGTACATAAGGAAAGCTGGTGGTGGAATACAGAAGTCCAGGAAGTCATCAAAAGAAAGGAGTGCAGGAAGAAGTGGGAGATGGACAAGACTGACCACGCTAGGAAGGACTACTGGTTGGCTAGAAAAGAAGCTAAGAAAGAAGTTACAATAAAAAAGAATAGGGCATCTGAGGCACTGTACCAACATCTGGAAAGTGACTCAGTAAGGGGTAAAAAGAAACTAGATCAGGTTGCAAGACAAAGAAAAATAAAGATAGACACCCTTCATAAGGGATGCCAGGAACAACTTGCTCACCAGCCCAGAGGACGTCAAAGGCAGATGGAATGAGTATTTCCAGCAGGCTCTGAATGAGGAAAACTCCACAGAAGCTGTACTGCCCCAGAAACAGCCTAAGATGAGAGAAGTGGAGAAGCCCACCCTAGAAGTAGTAAGAACAGCACTTAAGGAAGATGACGTCAGGGAAAGCAGCTGGCTCAAATGAGGTCACAGCAGATATGATAAAAATGCTGGGTGAGATAGAGGAGAAATGGCTCCTGAGGGTACTAATAGTGAGGAGAGAAAGGCGTATCCCAGATGACTGGAGAATAAGCATACTCGTGCCAGTGTACAAGAACAAAGGGGACATACACAAACTGAGGGCAGTTCAGAGGCATCAGACTCCTGTCACATTGCATGAAAGTTCTGGAGAAGGTTACTGATAAATGGATACACTGAGTATTAGAATGCAAGATGAGAGATGAGCAGTTTGGATTCAGATCAGGATGCAGCAGAATTGACCAGATGTTTGCATTGAGACAGATACTTGAGAAGAAGCTAGTGATGAGGAGAGAGTCCAACTGGGCATTCCTAGACTTGGAGAAAGCATATGACAAGGTCCCAAGAAAACTGATCTGGGCAGTACTGCGGTGGTTTGAAGTCCCAGAAACATTGGTAGAATTAGTGCAGGCTATGTACAAGGATCCAATGACTCAAGTATGAACAATGTTCAGCCTCACAGAGGGGTTCTCAGTGGGAGTGGGTGTACATCAGGGTTCAGCTCTGACCCCACTGCTGTTCATACTGGTGATGGACTACATTAGCAAACAGGTTGGAGGGGACGGATCAACAAAGCTGCTGTATGCAGACGATGTAGCTGTACAGGCAGACTCTGAGCTAGAACTTCAGCAAAGGATAGGAGAATGGAATGCAAATCTGAAGGCAAATGGGATGAATCTAAGCACAGATAAGATGGTGGTAATGGCAACAAATTGGGGAAATCAGAAGAAGCTGAGATAGAAGGGAAGATAGAACAGGTAAACAGCTTCAAGTATCTGGAAGGGGTAGTTGAGGAGAAGGGTAGTTTGAATGAAGAGGTCAAAGTTAGAATCAGAGGGGCTGCAGCTATCTGGCAGAGTATCAGGTGTAGTCTATGACAGAAGAATGCCAAAGAAGCTGAAAAGTAAGGGGTACAAGACAGTGGTGCGACCAGTACTACTGTATGGTACAGAAACCTGGGCAGTAAAGGCAGAACAGTTGAAGAAGCTAGAGGTGATGGAAAGGAAGTGCCTGTGAAAAGTGGTAGGATGCACATTGTGTGACAGACTAAGAAATAAGGACATACAAGCATAAGCCAAAGTAGCTCTAATTGCAGAAAAGATTAAAGAGAACAGATTACTGTGGCTTGGGCACATGTAGAAAAGCAGACGACAATCTGGTGAGGAAGATTTGGGACAGACAGGAAGAAGGTAAGAGTAAGCGAGGATGCCCAGCAAAGAGGTGGATGGATTGTGTGAAAGATGATCTGTGACAGTCAGGCATAAGTGTTGAAGAAGGCAGGAGTGTGGCATTGAATCGAGAGAGTTGGCAACAGTTAACACGATACCCCGACCCCATGTAGAAAAAGAAGAAAAGGGGAGCTGCTGCTGATGATGGCATGTATCGAACATGATGGCCTCCCAAGCTTCCAGGACCACAGCCAAACAACCTGTGACTGCCTCGAAAGCTGAACAGTCAAGCGACCTGTAAGGCTCTCTGAAAGTGTCTCCAAAAGAAAGCTCCATGGAAGCCCTGGTTCTCTGGACCACCCATGCTGTATGGGTGGCACCCATTATAGCAGCTCCCTCTTGCTGTGTGTGGGAAGCTTCTTGAAAATGGCTGCTGAGAGATGTTCCTCACACCTTCTGGTTCTGAAAGAAGGCCCAGTGAGGGGAAGCAAAACATACTCCAAATGGCAGCCAGTGTCTTTCCATCCTGCTACCTTCTTGTCAAAGTGTCCTTAACTTTAGGTCCAAAAATTGAAGAGCCTTCATAGGGAGCATTAATAAAGTACAACTTAAAAGTCTACAAAATTACACAATCTCATTCAAGCACGGTGATGCATTGGGAATTGCCATCAGCTGCATTAGAAAGCAGACGCATGGACATATTGGCAATAGACTGCAACGTGGACAACTGTGTTTTCAGTCTTTTTGAGACTCCAACATCTGTTGTGTTTTAACCATTCTTGACACTTCCAACACAATGTCCCATGAAGTCTTGTGAAGTGAATCAGGTAGTTCAATGCTCTCAGTGAGAATGCAATTGAGGCATAGGAGCACTTCCCTAACCAGTCCAACACCCGTGACTCCCTATTTTGGGGATGAACTTATGAACGCTCTTCCGAGATGTTCGACGGGCCCACCCTGAAGGCCTCTAAAATACATCTCCGCCGGAGATGGGGCTTCGGCAGTCCAACCCCTACACTGGTGTAGCAGCTCCAAAAGATAGTCATAAGCATCATTATCATGGGGAGATTTAAGGGACACCTCTCCTGCATAAAAGTCAGTATCCTCGGTGACCGATTCCTCTGGAGAAACCAGACGTCTCCTCTTCCACCACATCTTGCCAGAATCTTCTTGCCCTGGAGAATCCGGAATGCTTGGGGAGCAGAATAGGCAGGAGTAAATTGTAGACCACCAGCAGAGTGCTGTCCTTGAGCAGACTGATGTGTGTCCACAAGCACAGATGTTAAAGAGGGAGAAATACTGGTTGGCACAGACCACTCCACTCCCTAATGGGAGAACTTCCTCTCTATGACAAAGGCAGAGGCTGAACCTGGGGGGCCTGCACATCTAGGATCCAAAGATCATAAAGATATACCAGTTATCTGAGCTGTTCCCACCTACCTCGGCACCAAGGCTGGAACTATCAAGAGCAAAGGCACTAAGCGGGAGGGGCGACTTCAAAACCTGAAGCTTTGATCCCAACCTGAAAACAAGAAGTTATGTACTCACCATAACGTTCAATGTATGTAGTCCATCTCGTCTCACATTCTTACCCATGGGTTTGGAGCCGAATGTAGTCTCTGACTCGGCCAAAACATTTCTAGCTCGAAGTCTTTCTATTGGCTGGGCTAAGATGGTATCCCATGCTGCACTGCTCTGTATCTCCAGATCTAGTTTGCTGCAAACACCAGCACTCATTCTCCATGCATAACACCCAAGGAAAGGAAGAACAAACCAAGAATGAAGGGAGCTCTGAAACCAGACCTAACCTCCAGATCCTCCAGGAAGGGGGAAGGTGGGGGAAAGTAAGAATGTGAGGGGAGATGGACTACATACATCGAACGTTATGGTGAGTACATAACTTCTTGATGTTATGTAGTCCAATCTCGCCTACATTCTTACCCGTGGGACAGCATCCCTAGCACCTAAATCCTGGGAGGGTCAGTGGAAAATACTCCTGAGCACTGTGGAACCAAAGGAAGACCTGCCCCTAGATACCACATCCAACTTGTAATGAGTAACAAATATGTGAGGAGATGCCCAAGTAACCGCAGCACAGATATCATCCATAGACAATCTGGCCTGATAGGCTGTAGATGTAGATACAGACCGGGTAGAGTGAGCCTTCACCGGGAATGGTAAATCTTTACCCCCTGAGGAATAAATGAAAGAAATGCAACTGGAGATCCACCTGGGCAGCGTGACTTTGGAGACAGGAGACCCAATTCTGTTTCCCGAAAAGGAAACAGACAACTGATCAGATTTTCTGAGGTCTTTAGTTCTGTGCAGATAAAAACATAATTGTCTATGCATATCCAATTGATAAAATTTAAATTCTGCCTTGTTTGAGAACTGGGGAAAAAACACTGGCAACTCAAAAGACTGATTAAGGTTACTGACTGATGCCACTTTGGGAAGAAAGGAAGGGTTGGGACTGAGAGAAACCCTGTCCTTATGAAAAATCAAATAAAGGGGTTTGATTGATAAGGCTTGAAGCTCTGAAACACGTCTGGCTGACGTGATGGCTAATAAAAAGACAGTCTTCCAAGTTAAGAATTTTAAATCACAACTGGCTGCAGGCTCAAAGGGGGATGAAGTAAGAGACTGTAGAACAAAGTTTAAATCCCAAGGCATGACAGGTTCCGATACCAGAGGACGAAGTAACAGAGTGCCCTTCAGAAAAGTCTGACCGTGTCTATGAGCCATCAGACTAGGTTAGTTTGCGACATGAAAGGTAGAAATCGCCGCCAATTGGACTTTAATGGTTGCGGCCGCTGAACCCTGTTTAAAGAGCATAGACAAGAACTCCAATACAGACAAAATTGGAGCCGTGTAAGGGTCAATCTTTTGGGTATGAGCCCAGATTGAAAACCTCTTCCATTTAATGTAGTAAATCTTCCTGGTGGAGCGCTTATGAGAGGAAGATAAAATATGAACCACCTCCGGTGAGAAATGGTGAAGCCTAACTAATGACGGAAGTGGAGTAGCCAGGCTGATAAGCCGGAGGGTCCGAAGAGAGGGATGGAGCTGCCCTGACATGTGTCAGTAAGTCTGGTTGTGGGTCCAGAATCCAAGGAGCGTCCATGAGATAGGGATGGAGAAAGGGGAACCAAACTTGATGAGGCCAGTGTGGTGCAATCAGAATCATTCTGCTTCCCAAGGTTTGTGCTTTCTGAATAACCTTTGACAGCAAGGGAACTGGAGGGAAGGCGTATAGTAGACCGGAGGGCCAATCGTGGACTAGAGCATCCCTGGGTGACTCCCCTTGAGGGGGGGGGGATCAACGTGAAGTAGCTGCTGCATTTGGCATTGAGGAGGCTGGCAAAAAGGCTGCAGCAAGGCTGACCCCACCTGCGGAAGATCTGTTCCGCAACTTGACAGTTCGGGGACCACTCTTAAGACATCAGAATAGCACTGCTTAGCCTGTCTGCGATCACACATTGGACTGCCCCGGAATGTGCGTTGCCTCCAGAAAGCGTTGGGAAGATACTGTCCACTGCCACACTCGCATGGCCTCTCTGCAAAGGGGATAGGACTTGGTTCCTCCCTGCTTGTTCAGATACCACACTACTGACATATTGTCTGAGTGGATTGCAATAGTCCCGAGAGGAAGAAAGCTCTGAAGTGCTTGCAACGCTAGTAGCACAGCTCTCATCTCCAGGACATTGATATGCAGATGCATCTCATGCTCTTGCCACGTGCCTTGGACTGTCCTGCCTAGATAATGCCCCCCCACCCCATCTGGGAGGCATCCGTGGTCACCATGGCAATCGGGGGCGCAGGAACGAAGGGCTTTCCTGCATTCAGGTTGTCGGTGCGAAGCCACCAACTGAGATTCTGTTTGCACCTGTCCGTGAGTAGAATATGGTAAGAAAGTGGAAGATGTTGGAGAGACCACTGGGCAAAAAGTAGCCACTGAAGGAGTTTCATATGTAACCTTGCCAAATGAACTAACAATTGTCACAGCCATTGTCCCCAACAGTTGGAGGGCCCATCTTGCCTTTGCTCTTCTCAGGGGGAGCAAGGCATAAACTTGTTGTATGACCGATTCTTTCCTGTAGTAGAAACACCCACATGAGGATGGTATCTAGTTCTGTGCCTATAAAAGTGACACACTGTGAGGGCAACAAGGCAGATTTTTCCCAGTTCAATGTGATGTCCAGCTGTGACATAGGTTTACAGTAGCGTCCCTGGTCTGAATTACTAGATGCCTGGTGGTGGCAGTAAGGAGCCAGTCGTCCAGATATGGAAACAGTTGGAATCCCTGACATCTCAAGTGAGCAGTCACCACTGCCATGCATTTGGTAAACACCCTGGGGGCTGTGGTGAGACCAAAGGGCAGGGCTCGAAACTGAAAATGACTGGCTCCCAGCTGGAAGCGTAGGTGAATTCTGGATGCCCTGTCCATCTTGATGTGGTAGTAAGCATCCTTGAGGTCGATGGAGCACATCCACACTTGCAATATGACCATTCGAAACATGGACTTTTGCACATGGTTGTTCAAATTGGCTGAGATCCAATATGGGTCTCGGGTCCCCTGTCCTTTTCGGCACCAAAATGAATGTTGAGTAAGTCCCTAGTCTGATCTGGTCTGCGGGGACATGTTGGATGGCTCCTTTTTGTAGCAGGTTTGAAAAGTACAGTTTTGTACCTACCATAAATGTAGATGTTCGAGGATCCACATTGCTGCAGTCATAACCTGTGGGTAGTCCGCTGTCCTCGGTCGGCCCGAATACCAAAGAGCTAGGCTGGCGTCTGTCATTGTCGCCTAGAGCTGACGTCAGTACGTAGTAGTACTTAAGCGCATGACCGACGCCATATCCTCAGTCTTTCTTGCCCCAGATGTCAGAAGGCCTAAAAATGAAAGGCCAGAGCTAAAAAAGTAAAAGCCCAACAACCACCAGTGTGGAAATAAAGAGTATCCCAAAAAGAAACCCAGCAACCACAAACTAGAGAGGGAAGGAGGGAGGGATAATTGGACTGCAGCAATGGGGATCCTCGAACATCTACATTTATGGTAGGTACAAAACTGTACTATGTTCTTCGTCTCACATTGCTGCAGTCATAACCTGTGGGTAGAATCCCAAAGCAAAGGAAAAGGGAGGCTGGCAAACTACAAAGCATTAGGAGCTGCTAACATGCCCTGTAAAACTGCAGTGGCAAACCCAGCCCTGGACTTGGAATAAAGAGGGAGATGGTAATGCTTAGTAAAAGTGTGTACTGAACTCCAAGTAGCGGTCTCCAAAATATCCTTAGTAGCTACACCCCTCAAAAAAGCAGTAGAAGTGGCAGTAGCCCTAGTAGAATGAGGTCTGATCCCAGCAGGAACATCCTTCCATGATGAGAATAACAAAAAGCAATACAATGGCCAATCCACTTTGAAATAGTCTGCTTTGAAACAGCTTTCCTTTGTGAACTCAAAGCAAAAGAAACAAATAACTGTTGAGTCTGTCTGAACTCCTTAGTTCTGCTCAAATAGTAACGTAACTGCCTGTGGATATCCAAAGAATGCAAGACTTTTTCCCCTTTATTTTGGGGATCAGCATAAAAAGTAGGCAAATGAATAGACTGGTTCAAGGCCACATTAGAAATCACTTTAGGCATAAAAGTAGGGCTAGTTCGCAAAGAAACTCTATCCTTATGAAATATCAAAAAGGGTTCAACTGCCATGAGTGCCTGCAATTCAGATACCCTCCTAGCAGAAGTAATGGCCAACAAAAAAGCAGTCTTCCAAGACAAAAACTTCAGTTCAGACGTAGCTGCAGGTTCAAAAGGAGGTAAAGTAAGTTTCTCCAAAACAAAATTGAGATCCCAGGAAGGAGTAGGAGCTCTACGTGGGGGTCTTATATTCTTTGCCCCTCTAAGAAATTGTTTGAACAAAGGATGAGAAAATAAAGGAGGGTCACAATCATAGTGAGCAGAAATGGCTGCAGCATGAGCCTTCACAGAAGAGAATGACACACCCTTGTCCAGTAATTCAGTAAGATACTGTAGTGCAAAACTCAAATTAGGCACTGAAACATCAAAACCCTTTGCAGTGCTCCAAAGAAAAAATCTCTTCCATTTATCAGCATAAACTTTTCTAGTGCTAGGCCGCCTGGCTTCCAAAATGACATCCAAAACCTGTTGAGGAAGCTGAGACCCCACCGGCTCCATCAGAGAATACGCCAGGCTGCCAGATGGAGGGACTGCACCTGAACATTGAGAAAATTATTGTTTGACTGGGACAACAAATGAGGAACCTGTGGCAGAGGCCAAGGAGGCTCCTGGATTAAACTCCTCAGCAGGGGATACCAATGCTGACGTGGCCAATCTGGTGCTATTAGAATCATGCAAGGCTTGTCCCGCCTGA
This sequence comes from Protopterus annectens, assembly GCF_019279795.1. Taxonomy (NCBI): domain Eukaryota; kingdom Metazoa; phylum Chordata; order Ceratodontiformes; family Protopteridae; genus Protopterus; species Protopterus annectens. Next base: position 247,581,910 of record NC_056749.1, read on the forward strand.
CTTTCAAGAGTACCTTGGGGAGAAGAGGCAGAGGAGGAAAAGCATAAATGTGAAGGTTGTTCCAACTGAAAGATAGAGCATCCACTTTCCAAGCATCTGGGTGGAACATCTTTGTGCAAAATTTTGGTAGTTGAAAATTTTGTGGAGAAGCGAACAGATCTATGTCTTGAGTTCCCCAAACCACGGTCAACTGTTTGAATACCTGAGGGTCCAGTTTCCACTCATGGGGATCCACCATTTGCCTGCTCAATACATCTGCTAGGGAGTTCTGTGCTCCTGGCAGAAACCGTGCTTGAAGATTGATGTGCAAACTCAGAGCAGTCTCCCACAAAATCATTGCTTGTCTGCAAAGAGGATAGGAATGGGTTCCCCCCTGCTTGTTGATGTACCACATGACTGTTGTGTTGTCTGTTTGAATCAACACCTGTCCCGGCTGAAGTAGGTCCTTGAAGGCCATCAAGGCAAATTGGACTGCTAACATCTCCTTCATGTTGATATGCAAATGTAGTAGTTTGGGAGGCCACATGTCTTGTATCCATTTCCCATTGAAGTGTGCTCCCCAAGCCAAGTCCGAGGCATCCGTCGTTCGGATCCGACTCGCCTCTGGTCGGGTCACAGAGAGTCCCTTGTTTAGGTGACATTCCTGAGCCCACCACAAGAATTCCTTCTGGATGCAAGGTATAATCCAAATGACAGTGTCCAAACCGTGGCAGTGTTGAGTCCACACACTTTTGAGATACCATTGTAGCTTCCTCATATGCAGTTTGGCATTGGGAAGTACTAGAATGCAAGATGTCATGAACCCCAAGGCTTGAAGGACTGTCCTTGCAGTCAGCCTGGACATTACTGATAACTGCTGGAAGTATAGATGAAGAGTTCTTTGTCCGGGGTCAGAAATGCCATCTGAGAAGCTGTATTCAGTCTCACACCCAGAAAGCACATGTCCTGAGAGGGTAACTAGACTGGACTTTATTTCGTTCACAGAATACCCTAGGCACCTTAAAACTGCCATTACATACTGGAGATGTTGTAGTAATATGTCTTTGTTTTGAGCAAGAATCAGGCAATCGTCCAGATAAGGGTAAATTTGTATTCCTCTCTGTCTGAAGAAAGCAATCACAGGAGCCAGAACTTTTGTGAATACCCTGGGCGCAGTAGATAAACCAAAGGGCAATGCAGAGAACTGATAATGCGAAGTACCAGCCCGAAATCTCAGGAATCTCCTGCAGCTGGGCCTGATAGGGATGTGAAGATAGGCCTCTGAGATCCAGGGTTACCATCCAGTGATCTTTGCCTAGCATAGGCAGAAGTTGTTGTAATGTTAACATCTTGAACTTTGGAATGTCTAGGTAGGTATTGAGAATGGACAAATCCAGAATTGGCCTCCAAGTGTTTCCTTTCTTTGGCACTAGGAATAGACGGGAATAAAATCCTAGGCCTACTTCTGACGGAGGGACCACCTGAATTGCCTCCATCTGTAAAAGCAGAGAAATTTGCTCCTGAGCCTCCAGCCTTTGCTGAGGAGGCACATCCGGCATGCCTTTGAAAGGAGGAAAAGTGTGAAAATAAAACTTGTAACCTTGATTTATTATATCCAACACCCACTGGTCCTGGGTGACCAAATTCCAGTTTTGTTTGAAAAGTCCCAACTTTCCTCCTAGAGGAGCTTCCAGTAAAGAAGGGTCTGGCAGCGGAAGATACTGGTCATTGGGTCTGCTTACGAAAGGGCTGACCCCTGCCCTCACCAGAAGACTGTGCCGGAGAACTCCAAGTTCTAGGTCTGAAAGAACCCTGAGCGTGAGCCCTGCCTCTACCACGTCTAGACCTGCCCTTAGACTGATAATCCGAAGAAGGATAAGACCATCCTCTAGCAGGCCAATTCCTACTAAACTTAGGGGGCTGCACCTGCATAAAATCCTTGACCGTCTGCATAGACTTAGCCTTATCTTCCATCTTTTTCAAAACTGATTCCACAGGAGGGCCAAAAAGTACTTCAGATTGAAGAGGAGCATCCAAAATCTGAGCCTTAACATGCTCTGACAAATTTTGATCCTTAAGCCAGGCATGCCTACGAATAACTGAACCTGTAGCAGCCACCCTGGATGAAGCCTGAAGAGCATCGAAACCACACTGCAAAGAATGTTTGCCAACTTGATCTGATGCATGAACCAACTCCTGGAGCTCCTTACAGTCTTATACCCTCAGATAAAGCATCCACCTTAGACTTCAATTGGCCTAACAAAAAATTCTGATACTTCAGCATATGAAATTGGCAATTCAAAGCCCTCATAGCTAACGTAGAGGAGGTGTACACTTTTTTCCCCCACCTACCCAACGCTCTAGAATCCTTATCCAAAGGAACTGGATTCTTAGCCACAGAAGCCCTAACACCCTTCGGACCATGAATAATAGTTTCCGGATCAGCTCTAGGACTCTTGTACAAATACTTGTGCTTCTGGAACTCTAATACCTGTCTGGCTTAACAGGGGCCGGAGGCAAAGAATCAGGATTAAGGGAAGATTCAGAAAAAATATCCTGAACAACATCTAAGACAGGAGGAATAGCCAAGGGCCTATGTTGTGGCAGAAACAAAAATTCCCTAAGCCTTTTCCGAGAATCTGAAAAATCTTGACCTTCCCACTTGAAATGCTCCCTCATGGAATGTAAAGTCTCAGAAAAAGAAAAATCCTCTGGAGGAGAAGCAGGCGGACAGGAGTCCTCTGCATCCGAATCTGAATAGGAAGGGAAATCCTGAATTTCTTCAGCTGAGGATTCAGAGTAGTCAGAGGAATGATCCATTCCCTCTAAATCTGCCTCCACCCTAGGCCTCTTCTCTGGGGGGGGGGCATAGAACCCCTGATTAAAGTAATCAAGTCTTCTGCCATTTTCAACATATGCTTTTTAGGAACAGGGGCTGGAGAGCTAGAACTATGACCAGGGCCAACAGGACAAGGTTTGGCCTTAGCATGGCCTTTAGCCACTGAAGTAGAAGGCCTAATAACCTTTTGTAAAGCTGGAACTACAGACACCTGAGAAGCACCCTCAGCCTGGCCTAACTCCTGAGAGGCCAACTCCTGCAAAAGTAAAGGTTCCCCCTGGGATTCAGCCAAACCCTCGGCAGGATCCACAGATTCAACTGGAGGCTCTGTAGAACCGGCATCCGCAATGGACAACTCATCCGGTTTAGACCTCAAATATTTATCCTTACGCTTTTTAGCGGTAGTCTGAGGATCCGACGGCATGTTATAGTTACACCGTTTACCAAAAACAAGCCTGGCACAGTCTAATCTTCGTTTAATGGTGCGCTTATTAAATCTAGCACAAAAGCGACACCCGACCACATCGTGCTCAGGCCCCAAGCAAGGAATACAGAAAGAATGATAATCCCTATGAGGTATCTGTTTCCCACAAGAAATACAATTATTAACTTTTTCTGACATCCGGATAACTGAGGCAAGAAAAGACAAAAATTTCCCCAACGGGGTACTTAGCCCAACTTGGTCTTCAGTCTGAAACTCGATAAATGAAAATTTCAGAACGCCGAACGGCACTTGCAAACGCTGCTTCTGCTTCGGACCACGCGGCAAGAAAGACTGAGGATATGGCGTCAGTCATGCGCTTAAGTACTACTACGTACTGACGTCAGCTCTAGGCGACAATGACCAACGCCAGCCTAGCTCTTTGGTATTCGGGCCGACCGAGGACAGCGGACTACCCACAGGTTATGACTGCAGCAATGCGAGATGAAGAACATCTTCTGAAGCTGCGTAATCCCTTTGACTGGATGGAACATCTGGGATTTTCTTGATTGGATGGGGATCTGACAAGAAGGGGATGACATATCCTCTGGAAATTATTCGTAGAACCCATTGGTCTGGGTGATGTCTTCCCAGGCCTCCGGGTATAACGAGATTAGACCCCCGTCTGGCTCCAGAAACGCACATTCGGGCCTCCCATCAAGAGCGGTGGTAGGGAGAACCATGAAAGGAATCGCAGTCTCCTGAGTTGCGGGTGCCTCCCTCTGCCTCTAGGGCAGAGTCTCCCTGAATAACCTCCCCCTCCTCTGCCTCTGGAGGGGGGCTCACCTTGTGCACCAGGAAAAAACCTCTGATTTCTTGAACCACATTTTGACATCCCTCTGGGCCTTGGGATAAGGCCTAGAGGAAAGGGAAAAACGGACTCCTACAGCAGACAGAGTTATTCCCTCCTGCTCGCACCTGGTGAGGTCTTTCACCTTGGTTCCGAACAAAGAGGAACCATCGAAAGGGGCGTCGGTGAATGAAGACTTGAAGACCTCCGTGAAATTGACAAAGGCGCATCCAGGCCTGTCTCCTAAGAGCAACTCCTGAACTTGCTGCCCTACTCGCTCCACCGGCTGCATATGAGATCAGACTCATGAAGGAGTTAACGATGGAATTGAGGGTAGACATCTGAGCGTTAACAGTCTGGGTCACCGCCTCAGTAACGTTACCCGTGAGAGTATCTCCAAGCTCCTTGAGGGGATCTCTCTGGAGCCATGTAAAGTGAGATAAATAATTCAGTGACCATAAGGTAAAAGATCGCTGAAGAAAGGGTACGCTTCCCATACTGGTTCATGGTCCTAGACTCCTTGCTAGGAGGATGGACGGTGGAAGAAGTCTCGACTAATTACTTCTGAGTGGCCGCTGCCACCACCATGGCATCCACAGGGACTCTCCCTTGGACAGAAATTCCTTACCAGGAGGAGCAGACAAAAATGTATTGGGTCTCCTGGGGACTGGTTCCACAGAGTCAGGGGTCTCTCACACCCTTCGACAGACCAAATCCAGAAACTCGAAGGGTGGAGATACCCAGGAGGCGGAGGGCTGAGCACCTAAGGCCTTCAGGAAGACAGACTCCTCCTCGGAGGGGACTTTGGATGGCCAGTCACCTCTTTGTTTCAAAATCTCTAGGATGTCAGAGAAAGAAACATCCTCAGAGGATGACTTGGGGGGAACCCTCAGATTTCTCGAGGTCAGTGTCTGATGTGAGAGGCTCATCCTGGGAATCTATGTGCTTTCTCTTACACATCTTCTTTCTGGATGGCTCCTCATGCAAGGACTGAGGGGCCCTCAGAAATGTGGGGACCACTCATGGGTACCCTGAGGCCTTGGGGCTCCGCTGGCAAGATAGATGGCGATCAGAGACCTGCACCGGTGTAGTAGGGGACAGAGTGACCAACCCGCATGACGCTGCTAACGACCTGGCCAGCGCACTCCGCATGGCTTCGAAGGCCGGTCCCCCTGAGTCAGAGGAGCGACCAGCCTCCGAAACCACAACAGGAGTCAGACTTCACCGTGCCAAAGCACCAAGAGGGAGACTAGGAACAGATAGGTGTCTCGAAGCCTCTCCCTCGGGTCTGACCAAAGAATCCAGAGTTCTGAATCCAGTGGACGGCACCGATAAGCCAGGAGGGACTGTCAGAACTGACCTAGGGACATCACATGGAGCAGAGCACTCCAGCTCCGAAAGCAGAGATACGCTCGGAAGTATCGAAGCAGGTTAAAGGATGGGCTCCGGAGCAGAGAACAATTTTGCCAAAACCGGTGACTGAAGGAGTCTCTGCACCACTCTATCGACGTCCACATCAGATAAGGTCCTGGAGGATTTAGAGGATAGAGAGGGAGATCGAGACCTCCTCTCCAAAGGGGACCTGCGAGGAGGTGATGCTGGCCTAATGCTAGGTGATCGGCTATGAATAAGTTTCAAAATGATTGGAGCCGATGCCGGTTCCATAACCACAGACACTTCCTGCGGCCCTGAGGACAATGGAGCAGAGAATGTCAAAGCAGACTTTGCTATTTTCTCCGGTGGCTCAGAGGAGGCTGATGGAGCCGGAGATATTTTTTTTTTTATTTCGAAGATTTTGTCTTGGAGCTGGAAGCAGTTTCCAGACCCTCCTCGAAGGAGGGTTTCAGAAGTCCCTTCAAAATCAACTTACTTCCTTTCCTGAAGAACTCTCGGACTAAACGCATGACAGACACTGCACAATTCCTGGAGATGGATTGCTCCCAGACAATACACACAGACAGAATGTCCATCGGTAATGAACATTTTATAACTGCACCTAGAGCATTTCTTGAAGCCCAAGGGCTTGTTCTGTTAGAATCTTTGGACATAGTTAGCTACAACAAAGTACCAAAGAAAACAATAACTGACAACAGTACCAACGGTAAAACAGTCACAAGGCGGGAAAAAAACACTACCACAAATGAGAGCCTCAAGATCTCCAACTAAAATGATCCTTAGGCACAACACAGGAGGGGAAGACTAAAACCTCTAATTTAAACGGTTTTAGACCTGTAAAAAATATAACACACGGAAGCAAGGGACAGACTAGGTCCTCTAACTGAAACGGGCCTAGCCTGATGGAACAGCTAGTGGGATACCACAGAAAAAAACATTCAAACACAAAGCTTTTTCACCATACAAGACCAGAGCACACAATAGCTATTAAAATAGCTTTTTGTTTGCAAGCAATTCTCTAATAATGATGAAGAAAAAAGGGTACTTCGCCACAGCCAAGAGCAAGACCACGTCCGAGCTACACGAACTGCAAACGAGATCTGGGGACATAGAGCAGTGCAGCATGGGATACCATCTTAGCCCAGCCAATAGAAAGACTCTGAGCTAGAAATTTTTTGGCAGAGTATGAGCAGACATTCGGCTCCGAACCCACGGGTAAGAATGTAGGCGAGATTGGACTACATAACATCCCCTATCTCGAAGAGTTGGCCCCAAGGTCTGCTTGGCTCCATCACTGTTGGAGTCAAGGAAACCAAGACAAGGGTAGGTGATGAAATTGGCCAAACTGTCAGATCAGATCCTAGAGGTGGGTAAGGCAACCCCAGCTCTGATAACCTCAGAGTCACAGGAGCCGAGGAAGTAAGCAAGCTTGATGCAGCTGAAGCCTTAGGTCAAAGGCCCAAAGCTGACAGGGTCAATCCTAACTGCATCTGGGTTCATAGGAAAGACCACATCAGCGGGCCTTAAACTCCCAAATGATTGGACAACTGAGCTAATAAAGCCACCGATGGAAGCTCATCTGCTAGTTGAAAGCACAGAGGACCGGACCCAAACCAGAGAGGCTCAGATCCAGGATGGAGGAGACTACTCCAGAGAAAACTCTCACTAAGTGGAGGGGGGAGAAGGGCAAAAAAATATGGCCCAAGGGAGCTCCTTTCAAACAAGAAACAACTTGTGACACTGAGTAAAGGTCAAGGAGACTGTGTTGTTGGATTTGATGAAAATGCCAAAGTCACCGGGGGAGTTGAAGATCTTGGGACCTTTAGATTCAATAGACAGGATAAAGGAGACTATCACTTTTGGTCCCCTTTCAAATTTTTGAGGGTCCTTAGGTACTGCCTTACAACCATACCGCTCAACCTCTTAGAGCAAAAAAAAATGGACAAAGCCATAAATAACAAGGCCCAGAAATTGGAACAATTTTTAAATATTGCTTTTACAAACTTAGAAAATTGGTAGAATAATAGGTTTTGCATTAGCATGAATTTTCTGAAGGGTATGAAGTCTGAAACTCAAATCTCTCATTTTCTAACTTCAGTCTTTAATGATTTTCCACTAATTTACCAAAAAAAAAATTTATGAAAAATGTACCAAAAATTTGGTTCAGAAATCTGGACATTCGGCAGAAATCTGTACAGTTGAAAGGTATGCTTACAACCCCAATCTGTGTTGACCCTACCAGTCAGAGCAGAAGAAGAATCCCCATCCAGATCCATGAGGGCCAACTTGAACCTCCTCATAGTTCGGGTGCCAACTCTCACAGATAGTACACCATAAGTTAAGGTGAGCGGCCCCAAGACAATAAACCCACCAATTATACACTTCTTGGGAAGGAAGCTTGTGGATGCATAATCAAATCCACATCTTAAAATCCGTATCCATACCACACTAAGAATCTACAATAAATATAAAACTACAAAAAAGAAAACAAAACCACACACACTATCCCAAGTATGAAAAACAGTAAAGACAAAAAAAAAAAAAAAAAACTAATGAACACATCAAACACAAGGTGGGAAAATCCTGAGATTGAAAAACACACCACCCAGAACTTCACTACCCAACAGTTTACTGAAAAAAAATAAATAAATACACCAAAAAACACTACCAACGATTAATAACGCCAGGATAGAGGAAATTTGAAACAAAATTTAGCTAAAAGTATTTGAAAAAGGATATACCCCAATGAAGCCTGAAACCAAGCTGCAATCCAGGAAGGCTGCAAACTAGATCTAGGGTAATACTACAACAGCAGGTTATCATGGGTAGAGGAGGGGGAGCTCGGGGCCATAGAGCCAGTCTTGGATCAGAGCTGGATCTGATAATCCACAGGCTGAAACCAGATGGAAAAGACTACACTGATAAATTTATACAGGAAATATATAGAGGACAGCATAAAAACACTCACACACAGCTTTGCAGCTAGTCCATCCAGTTGGGAGTAACAAAACTGACAATCTGGAGGGCAAGGTGGGAGGGGTGGTTGAGAAGGACAAAAGAATATAATAATAAATCTGTGTTAAGTACATAACTTTTGTATTGATGTTGTCTTATATCCATCTCAACCTGTGGGACAGAGTCTCCAACCAATAACAATCCCAAGGTGACCCTTGGAGAGAACCTTCTACAAAACTGTGGAACCAAAAGAAGCTCTAGACCTAGACTGGATGTCCAGTTTGCATGGGGAAAAAAAAGGTACGCGTATTGGACTAAATAATTGCCTCAAATGTCATCAACAGAAACCTGAGCAAAAAAGGCAGCTGAAGAAGGACTCATTCCACCACTGTTCTGGTGGAATGAGCCCTAGGCTTAACAGGCAAGAAATTACTTTCAGGTAAGTATGCAAAGGAGATGCAACTGGAAAGCCATCTGCATAGGATCACTCAGGAGATGACTTGTCAAGTCACGTTTTGGAAAAGGAAACACAAAAGTTGGCTACATTTTTTGAAACGCTTTGTTCTGTCCAAATAGAGTCTCGGTTGTAGATGCATCCAAACAATTGAGCAAATATTCTCTCTCATTACTGAAATGTAAGCAACCTGGGGAAAGGAAGAGTTGTTCCTTACTTTCTTTATGGGGGGGGGGGGGGGATTAGGGAAACACAGGAAAGTACTAGAAGTTCAGACACCTTTCTTGTTAATATAACAGCAACCAGTAAAAAGGTTTTCCATGACAAAAACTTTAAGGTCACCAAGTCTGCTTGTTCAAAAAGAGATCAGGTGAAAACCTGCAAAAGCAGATTGAGGTCCAAAGAAGGAACAAGGTCACAAGCAGGCGAGTGTAATAAAAAGGTACCTCTCAAAAAAGGCCTTAATACCAGCCACCGGTGTAATATCCATTCCAATGTGAAAGATGGAAATGGCAGCCAGCTATACTTTAATGGCAGATTAATAAAATAAGATCAGTCAAGAAATCCAGGATAGCATCTGAAGGTGCAGATAAAGGATCCAAACCTTTGTAAGAGGCCCAAATGGAAAACCACTTCTACTTACTTTCTAGTTGAAGGCTACTGGGATGAAGAAAGGGATATGATTAACTGAGTGCTAGGGATCCCTGGCCATCAATAGAATTAGTGGAACCATGCAGTTAGTTTGAAGGATTGGGTGAAGTAGGGACAAAGTATGAGAAATTAAATCTGGGAAAAGGTCTAGAACTCAAAGAGGATGAAGGTGAGGTCAAAGGAAGGGGAACCAAACTTGTGGCCAGAATGAAACACTGAGCATGACTGCCTCTGCAAGAGGCTGCTTTCTGAAGAAATTTGATTAGAGGAGCCAGAGACAGGCATATAGGAGACCTGGGGGGCCAAGCATGCAGAAAATTGTCCCTTGATGGCTTGTCTGTCTGGTAGTATCAGGGCGTAGAACCTGCTGCATTTCATGTTGGAAGGAGAAGCAAACAGACTGCAGCAGGGGGTGCCTTAGTGGCTGAAAATCCATGCTATCATCTCTAGATTGAGGAACCGCTCAAGCAGAAAAACATGCCTGCTCAGACTGTCCACCAGGATTGTTGGATTTCACGAGAATAGACACTGCAATCAGAAACCACAGAGAGGGCATCACCCACTGCCAAACCCGCATGGCCTCCTGACACACAGGGTAGGATTGCATTCCTTCTCTTGCTTGTTCAGATACCATACCTTAAAATGCCCCCCAACCCAGAAGGGAAGCATCCATGGTCACTGTAGCCCGAGGATGGGGAAGAACAAAAAGTCAACCTGCTGTGACCAGAGAAGATTCCAGCCACAAATGAATGTTGTGATAAAACACATTTGAGAGAGAAACTGGGAAAATCAAAGGATGAGTCCGAGAAGACCACTGAGCTGCCAGAATCCACTGTGGTACCCACACATGGAATCTTGACAAAAGCAGACAAATAGAAGTAGCCATATGGCTAAGGAGATTAGGAACTGCAAACTCTGGAGTTTTGCAAGCCTGAAGGATAAGAGAGAAATATGCAAACAGATACTTTAGTCTTGAGGATACAAGTTTGGCAGTCTCATTTACAGTATCCACATGGCAGCAGATGTCAGTATATGAACTCCTTCCAAGTTGGACTTCTCGTAATTTACTATTATGCCTACAGAAGGACGTAGCTGGAGCAAGGAATCTCAGATGCTAGATGGAGACCATATTCAGTTTATAATGAGCAACAAAAGTATGAGGGGTGGACCAAGTGGCCACAGCACAGATCTCATCCAAGGACATCCTGGCAGTGAAGGCCGAAGAAGTAGCCACTGACCAAAGAGAATGCATCTTAAGAGGATGAGGCAACTCCATCTTCTGCAGAGTAAACCAGGAAAATACATCTAGAGATCAATTTAGAAATTGTTCACTTTGAGATTGCTTGGCCATGCCTGTTCTGGGAAAAGGCCACAAATAACTGATCAGATTTCCTAAAGGGTGAAGTCAAATGTAAACAGAATCTCAGCTGATGTACATCCAAGGTATGGAGGAGATATTCACCCTTATTAGAGTGATTAGGGAAGAAGACAGGCAACTGGATGTCCTGGTTAATATTTCTTTCAGTAGTAACTTTAAGAACAAAGGAGGGGTTAGTTCATAAATTCACTCTGTCCTTATGAAAAACAATATATGGTGGTAAGAAAATAAAGCCTCAATTCAAAAAACCCTCTTGGCTGACGTAATGGCAACCAGAAAAGCAGTTTTCCATGAAAGCTATTTGCGATCACAGGAATGAGTGGGCTCAACTGGACTTTGGGTGAGAGATTGCATCATCAATGTCAGATCCAAAGGAGGTGCAGGATCTTTGACTGGAGGCCCGAAGAAAGATAAGGCCTTGCATAACCACAAGGAAAAGGTGGGCCCAGTACTGGTATGGGAATTGGAAATGGCCACGAATTAGAAGTTATGTACTCACCATAACGTTCCATCAGAGTAGCTAATCTTCATTTGTCAGCAACCTGTGGGTATCGGATCCATATTGGATCCGAGCCGGCAGCTTCAAACAGCTAAGATCCGAGCTCCAAGCTCTTCCCCCTTACCCACAATCCCCTGCTAACCCTTCCTGTCCTCAGATCAAGTTTGCTTAGCAATACAGAATATTATAACACAGGAGTCACTTATAAATCCTAACCTAAATAAGCTGGAAACAAAGGCTATGAATCCTTCTAATGCGCACTATAGGTTAGGGGGATGGAGGGAGGGTCGGTTGCTGACAAATGAGGATTACCTACTCAGATGGAATGCTATGGTTAGTACATAACTTCTAAATCTGAAGTAACTTCATTTGTCCGTCAACCTGTGGGACAGAGTCCCCAGCTACACAAACCTTGAGCGGTCCTCATGGAAGGATAGTCCGGAGCACTGTGGTGCCAAAGGATGCTCTCCTTCTGGAAATTATATCCAACTTATAATGGTTAATGAACATATGAGATGAAGCCCAAGTGGCTGCTGAGCAAATGTCATCCAAGGAGACCCTGGACCAAAAAGCAGCAGAGGTGGAAAATGATCTAGTAGAATTAGCGTCGACTCCTTCAGGTTCGGGACGGCCGGAACTTTGATATACTAGTAAGATACATTGGGAAATCCATCTGGACAATGCAACTTTCGATACTGGCTTCCCCAAAGAAGGTTTTGCAAAGGATAAGAAGAGCTGGTCCAATTTCCTGTGACCAGCGGTCCTGTGCAGATAAAATCTTAATTGCCTGTGTATGTCCAGGGAATGCAATTTATATTCACCTTTGTTCTGGTAATTTGGAAAGAATACCAGTAAATTAATGGATTGGTTGATGTTGGGTTCCGACGCGACCTTGGGCAAGAAGGAAGGATTGGTCCTGAGGGAAACGGTTATCTTTGTGAAAAACCAAGTATGGCGGTTTGGCGCAAAAGGCTAGAAGTTCCGAAACCCTTCTAGCCAAAGTGATGGCAATGAGAAAGGCCATCTTCCAGGATATGAATTTTAGGTCCACTGAGGCTGCTGGCTCGAACGGGGGGCTGTCAAAGATTGGAGAACAAGAGTTAAATCCCATGGAGGCACTGGGTCTTTAACCGGAGGTCTCAAGAGAAAAGTGCCTTTTAAAAATGTCTTGCATAATTTGGAAGAGACCAGGGGGCAGACACGATTTCTGACATGATAGTGGGAGATTGCAGCTAATTGGAATTTGACTGTGGAGGAGCTAGCACCCTGGTCAAATAAGGTAGATAAGAATTCTAGCACTGCTGGTAACTGAGCTGTATAGGGATCTAGGTTTCTGCATTCCGCCCAGATTGAAAAACGCTTCCATTTACTATTATAAATCTTCCTCGTGGAAGGCTTATGAGCGGCTACTAAAATAGCCTTAACAGAGGACGAGATACCGGGAGTCCTAGCTATCACTGGAACTGGACCAACCAAGCTGTAAGTTTGAGGTTGTCTAGGTTCGGGGTTGTCAACCCTAGTGGATGGGAGATCAGATCCGGTGTGGAATCTAAAACCCATGGTGGGTTCAATAGGTGAGACCACAGGCAAGGGAACCAAAGCTCGACGAGGCCAGAATGTGGCTATGAGGAAAACTCTGCTCCCCAACCGACGTGCTTTCTGCAAGAATTTCAGCATTAGGGGAAGAGGAGGATAAGCATAAAGAAGACCGGATGGCCAAACATACACCAGAGCATCTCTGGGGGATTCCTCCGGTGGGGGAATCAGAGCGAAGTAGTCGCTTTCGAAGGAGACACGAAGAGATTGCAGCAAGGTTGACCCCATTTGAGGAAAATCCGCTTCGCCACTCTTGGGTTCAGAGACCACTCGTATGGTGAAAGGATGGTTCGACTCAACCTGTCTGCCAAGATGTTCGACCGACCCGGAATGTGCGTTGCTATGAGAAAGCGGTTGGTGGAAATCGCCCATTCCCAAACTCTCATGGCCTCTCAACAAAGTGGGAAAGACCTGGTTCCCCCTTGTTTGTCGATATACCAGACGACTGACATGTCAGTCTGAATTGCAATAGTTCCCGAGGGAAGAAGGGCTTGGAGTGCTTGCAACGCAAGAAGCACCGCCCTCATCTCTAGGACATTGATGTGCAACAAGGTCTCTGATTGGAGCCATTCTGCCCATACAGTGCCCCCCCACCCCAGGCGAGAAGCATCCGTGGTCACTGTGGCAAGAGGGGGAGGCATTGAGAACGGACCTTTCTGGAGGTCCGGAGAATGGAGCCACCAGAGTAGGGCTTTCTTGCAGACCCTGCTGAGGGGAATGGGTGAACACAGGGGATGTTGTAGAATGGACCATTGGACCTGTAGGGTCCATTGCAGTACCCTCATGTTCAGGCGCGCTAAGGGTAGTAGATTGATAGTCGCCGCCATAGAGCCTAGCGCCCTCAAGACCAATTCCGCTGGGGGAGCCGGGTAGTTCAGAAGAGCTAGTACGTGGAGCTTCAGGGTCCGAAGTCAGTCCGGAGTCAAAAAGACCTGCAAAAGATTTGTGTCCAATCTGGCTCCAATGAAGACTTGGGTTGGGTGGAGAGAAGATTTTTTGATATTGATTGTAATTCCCAGTCAGGAAGCCAAATGGAGGAAATAATCTCTAGCTGAACACAGTAAATACCTGGCGGGGGTTGACAGGAGCCAGTCATCTAGGTATGGAAAGACCTGTATTCCCTGAAGCCTCAGGTAGGCCGCTACCACTGCTAACATTTTGGTGAACATCCTGGGGGCTGTGGTGAGACCAAAGGGGAGGACCCTGAACTGGTAGTGGCTGGCTCCCAGCCGGAAGCAGAGATACCTTCTGGATCGCCTGTCCATCAGAATGTGGTAGTACGCGTCCTTGAGGTCTATGGAGCACATCCAGTCGTTCTCCTGCAGGAGTGGGAGAATGGATTGAATGGTGACCACCCGGAACTTTTCTTTGGCCACTGACAGGTTTAGGAAGGATAGATCGAGGATTGGTCTTAGGTCCCCAGTCTTTTTTGGCACCAAAAAGAACTTTGAGTAAAAGCCTGATCCGGATTGATCTGGGGGGACGTGCTGGATAGCTCTTTTTTCTAGCAGCTGAAGGATTTCTGCAGCTGCTGCCTCCCTTTGATTGGGTGGGACATCAGGGAGGCTCCGGGGTTTGGGAGGAAGGTTGAGAAAGGGAATCTTGTAACCTCTGGATATGATCCGAAGCACCCAGCGATCTGTTGTAATTGACTCCCACATGGCTAGGCCCCCCCCCCAACTGCCTCCAGAGTACAGCAGTCGGGTAACCCCTCAGGGTTGCTGCGTGGGCCGATCAGAAAAAGGTTCTCTCGACCCGAAATTAGTCGGTCCCCCTCTGCCTCTGGGCCAGCGTCCAACCTGTCCTCCTCTGCCTCTGAAGGAAGAGGGGTCCTGAGTGAAACGGGACTGTTGAGATTTCTGGAACCACATCTTCTTCTGTCCCTTTTGGTACCTAGTGAAGGACCTCTGGGGAGCAGAGAAGCGGACGGCAAACAATGTCTTCCCGTCTTTTTCGCTCTGGACCAACATGTCGCGTATGGTCTTGCCAAAAAGGGAAGAACCGTCAAATGGGGCATTAGCGAAGGATGCCTTGAAGGGTTCCGCAAAGTCACAATCGCGGAGCCAAGCATGCCGTCATAAGACAATGCCAGTTCCGCTTGCTCTACCGGCTCCTTCCGTGGCATGAGAGGAGCCGCATAGAGGTATTAGAAATGGATTTGTGTGGCCATTTGGGTAGAGAATACTTTCTTATCCTCTGCCGACATGGACTCTGGGGGCGACCCGGCATATTCTTTGATGAGATCCCGCTGGAGTCGTATGACGTGTGCCATATAATTCAGCGACCTTACTGAGAAGGTGGCTGAAGCGAACATCAGCTTCCCCAAATGGTCCATTGTCCGGGACTCCTTGTCTGGAGGATGGACCGAGGAACTCTTCTGGGCCAGTTCCTTTTTAGTGGCTGCCGCCACCAACATGGCATCTACAGGAGCACCCTTGCTCCAGCAAGCTCTATCAGAAGGGGGGCCAAGAATCTCATCAGGCCTCTTGGGAATGGGCTCCACAGTGCCTGGCTCCTTCCATGCCCTGGTAGTAATCAGGTCTACCAGGGGGTCGGCGGGAGGGGACACCCAAGAGGTAGATGAGCCTGCATCAAACTCCTCCAGAAATACAGACTCATCCGAGGAAGGCTTTTGGGTGGACCACCCCCCCTCTAATGCGAAGCATTTCCATGATGTCTTTGGGGGTGACCATGGGGAACCTTCCCCTTCCTCCAAATCTGTATCCTTTGTCAGGGACTCAGGCGAGTCCAAGTGCCTCCGCTTGTACTTACGTGTGTGAGGGACCTCCTCGGGGGGGCTGTCAAAAGAGGCCTCATCAACCACATCCTGCTCCTCCAAGGGAACCATCTGGGATGTAGGCGCAGGCTGTCCCTGGGGCCGGATGATGGAACGTAGACCTGTCTGAGATGGAGTGCAGGGTGGAGCCTAGCAGGAGCCTAGGGTCTTGAATCCCTCGATAGGACCCTCTCCACAACATCGAACGCCGAGGGGGCGCTGCTCTCCCTGGGATCCGAAAGCAGTCCCCTCGGATCAGATGCGTGGATCGGAGCCAGCACTGAAGCGGTCAGATCGGAAGGGCTAGTGTGCTCCAACCAGAGACCGGGCCGAAGACTCACTGAATTTCGGATCCGAAGCTCAACTCTCGGCTCCGAAAAGGGACCAGACAGACTCGAGGGTGCTGTCGGTGCAGAAGTACGTGGTACTATCGGAGCAGACACTCCCCCCGGCTCGG
Organism: Protopterus annectens; assembly: GCF_019279795.1. Lineage (NCBI taxonomy): Eukaryota > Metazoa > Chordata > Ceratodontiformes > Protopteridae > Protopterus > Protopterus annectens. Next base: position 247,598,160 of record NC_056749.1, read on the forward strand.
ACACCACTCGGCTCCGAGCCCGGAAAGTGGGTCGGAGAAGGGGCTAGGGTGAAAAAGGGGGTCGAGCAACCCCCCCCCAGAGGGGGGGGGGGGCAGCAGCACTTCCATCTGCAGCTGGGCCTGGAGGAACCTATGCATCATCCGGTCCATGTCTGCATCTGATAAGCTTCTGGTCGACCTCGAGGAGGCCACCGAGGCGGGACGGGAGTGCCTCCTCGATGACCTCGAAGGCGACCGGGCCTCCTCCGCCGGCCCCGGGGGAGAGTGGAGCAGGGAAGGAGAAGGCCCTAGGGGAAGCTGCTTGCTTGGCTGGCGGGGCCAAGGAGGAAGATTCGGCCCGCCGCTTGTGATGCTTGTCTTTCTTACACTCCCTCCTAGCTTCCCTCTCCTCCTGGCCAATGGTGGGAGGTTAAGCCCCGGCAGGGGAGCAGGAATGGGTGGTGGTGCTGCAGCGGCAGGTGCCACAGAGGGAGAGGAGGCCGAAGTCGGGTCCGGGGGCAACAGTCCCGCCAAGTCCAACTTAGATCTCCTGTCCCTCAAAGCCCTGTGGTTGAAGGCTGCACAAATAGAGCAGCCTGAAGACAGGTGGTCAACCCCAAGACAAATAACACACTGAGTGTGGCCATCCACTGGGGACAGCTTATGGCCACACTCGGTGCATTTAGAAAAAAGGCTTTAGGGGCCTCAGACATAGCTAAGAAAAAAAGTTTAACACTAGGCCGACCAACACGTTACACAAACACACAGGGGGAGGATAACTAACTAAGGATTAGCTACACAAGACTAATATATATACCAAAACACTAGGGGGAACCACACACACCAGTTATAATAAGCGCTATAATAACAAAAAGATTCTCACAAAATCCTAGGCTATCCGCCTGGAAGCTCGATCAAGCTGCTGTCGTGAAACGCAGCATACCAGATCTGAGGACAGGAAGGGTTAGCAGAGGATTATGGGTAAGGGGAGGAGCTTGGAGCTCGGACCTTAGCTGTTTGAAGCTGCCGGCTCGGATCCGATATGGATCAGATACCCACAAGTTGATGGACAAATGAAGTTAACTACTTCAGATCTGCAATTTGATAGTCGAGAAGCTGGCCACCTCCTGAAATAGGGATGTCAAGAAGAAAAGGATATCCAGAATAGGAGCAGAAAAGTGGTTCAATGTTTGTTCTGCTGCCTAAAAGGAAAAGCTTTTCCACTTACTATGGTAGGCCTTTTGAATAAAGACTGGACTGCTTTACTAGGACTGGATGAGATCTGAAAGGGGATCCAATATCCAGGGAGGATACTTGAGATGAGGGAGGATACTTGAGATGAGACCCGAGGTAGGGGAACCACACCTGACAAGGCCAGAATGGAGCAATGAGCATCACCGAACTCTTCAGCCTGAAGGCCTTCTGAAGTACTTTGGGGACTAGAGGGAAGGGGAGGGTAAGCAGAGACCTAGGGGCTAATCATGCACAACAGCATCCCCCGGGGACTGCCCCTCTAGGGGGAATCAGGGCAAAGTACCTGCTGCATTTGTTGTTCAATGGGGAAGCAAAGAGATCACTGCAAGGTTGGCCCCAATGACCAAAAATTTGAGACACCACCGACGGAGTGACCACTCGTGTGGATCTGCAGAGCTTGTCTGCCAATACGTTTAACTCATCCGGTATGTTTGTTGCAAGAAAGTGACTGGTAGAAATTGCCCATTCCTACACTCTCATGGCCTCTCTGCACAATGGGCAAAATAATGTTCCCCCTTGCTTGTTGATATACCAAACAACCATGTTGTCTGTGTGAATCGCCACCATTCCCAAAAGAAGGCAATCCTGAAAGGTAATCTCCATGATGTTTACGTGCAATTTAGTCTGAGAATGGGACCATGTCTTAAACATTCCTGCCCTGAAAATGACCCCCACCCTAAAAGAGAAGCACCCATGGTCACTATGGCCATGGGAAGAGAACGGCCTGCCCCATAAGAGATCCTCTGAAGCCACCACTTGCAGGTGCAGTCGGCAAATGAGGGTCAAAGGAATAGGCATAGACATTGGATGACAAAATAGACCACTGCCAACGTCCAATGAAGCACCCAAATGTGGTATCTTGCTACAGGAACAAGAACAGCCACTGGCATGGACCCCGGTGCTGTCAGAATAAGGTGCTTTTGCGGTGACGGAACCTCCAAAATGACCCTGACCTGTTGCCTGATCAAGCCACTCTGGGGAGGCAATGCTGCAATTTCTGAGACTGTTTAGATGAGTCCCAATTAACTGCACGCTCTGCACCAGAGAAAGCTTTGACCTTGCCAAGTTGACGATAATCCCAAGCCTTTTGAAAGTGTGCAAGAGGTAGTGTGTCACCGCAACCAATAGATGCCTCTTGGGAGCTGCGAGGAGCCCGTTGTTCAGGTACGGAAAGACCCGAAAACCCTGAAGCCTCACGTGAGCCACTACAACTGCCAAGCATTTGTTAAACACCCTGGGGGCTGTGCTGACTCCAAATGGTAGATCTCTGAACTGAAAATGATAGTCTCCGATGCAAAAGCACAGGTGCCTCCCTTAAGTGCTTGTCTACCTTTATATGATAGTAGGTATCCTGGAGGTCTACGGAGCACATCCACATGTCCTTCTGCACTAAGGGAAAGATAGACTGAACAGTGACCATCCAAACTTTGACATCTTGACTGACAAGTTCAATTTGCTGAGGTCCAAAACTGGACTCAGCTCCCCTCCTTTTTGGCAACAAAAAAGGAGAGAAAAAGTTCTGGATCCTCTTTGTCCTGTCGACCTCCTGGATGGCTTTTTTTTTTTTTCTAAAAGCACCATAACTTCTTGCTGGGCCAGTTCTCTCTGACTGAGGGGCATGTCTATATAATCTTGAGCACCCACTGATAGTTTGTTATGGACATCAAACATCTGGGTGCAACGAAAAATGGCCGACTGCCTCCAGAGCATGTTAGCCAGGCAACACCGTAGGGCCCCCCCTCTGCCCCTAGGATGGCATCCACCATGGAATCCCCTTTCCCTACCTTTGAAAAAGGAATCTTCCAGAGCATCTCTGAAGGAACCCTGCAACTACCAGAACCATAGCTTCTCACTACTCTGTTTTTTGGAAAAGGACCTTTGGGAAGTTGAAAACTTGATCCAGACCGCCGACAGAGTCTTACCATCCTGCTCACTGCAAGTTAAAGTTTCTCCTTGAGAGGTACAGCAAACCAGCATACAGGCATGATTCTTAACGGCAGTACCTGTACCGGCCGCTTGAGAGGTACCTTCTGCTGCATTGGAAATTAACCTCATTGAGGAACTGGTAATGGAGAAAGTGGCGAGCTTGGCAGATGCCTTCTAGAGATCCTCAGCTGCTATCAACTAAGACTTTGTGAGCTTGGAAACCACATCTCTAGAAGCGGGTAAAATGCGCCAAATAGTTTAGGGCTCTCAGGCCAAAAGTGGCTGAAACGTAAACTCACTTCCCATGTCTGTCAATCACCTGATATCAACAGTTCAGGGAATACACATTGGAACGCTGTTCCTCCATCTCCTATGTGGATGCAGCAACAACAATGGCATAGATTGGCACTCCCTTGCTCCAAGACGTTAGATCCATGGGAGGGCTCAGAAACTTCAGCTTTTTTCCCCTTGGGAACTGGTTCCACTGTGTCAGGTTCCTTCCATGCCCTGAGTATGAGATCAACAATAATATCATCTGTGGGGGGAGGGGGGGCAGGAAGCAGATGGGCCAATCCCAGATTATATCAGGAGCATAGACTTCTCTGAAGACGGAAGCTGGGGAGACCAATAGCCTTTCTGCTTCAACAGCTCCAGAATGTCCCTGAAGGAGACATCTTGCGGCAGAGATCTGGGGCACCTATGCCTTTCATCAAAATCTGTGTCCTATGGAATCCAGGTGTCTCCTCTTGCACAGTCTCTTCCAAAGAAGGGGCTCAGAAAAGTGGGATACTCCTGGGGTTCTTGATGCCTGAAAGCTGTCATGAGAGGGCTGAACATGGACAGGATGAATGGGCTCAGGACACCTGATACTGACAAGTCTGGGAAGGTCCCAGGAGGAGGGGATGACTGTTCCAGACTTGCAGAAAGTCCGCTGTACCGCCCGAAAGGCCAATGGACTTGAGGAAATCACGTCCCCATAATGGAAACCATAAGGGAAAAGGAAGAGGAGCTCACCCTGGGCCTAGGCCCCTTAAACAATACTGGTGCTGAGATATCAAAGGCTGGTGCCCCCAAGAGAAGGGACTGATCTGAAAACCCCACACCAGAACCCCTCCCCAAGGACCTGGTGCCAACCTCGCAGAGCAGGGACTCTAGTCCAAAGCCACAGGGACCGAGCTAGCCGGGGGACCCTGGGGGCACAGGGAAAACAGACATTCCCTGATCCCCCAACATTTCCCTATGGCAAACTGGGACCTCAGATTTCAAAACAGCAGGAACTGGAAGAGAAGCCAATTTCAGAGCCAATTTCAGAGCGGAGGATCTCCCCAAATGGGCTGGTAATAACAAAAGGTCCATCTCCATCTGGGCCCTATGGAAACTCATCATCCTGTCCATATCTGAGGGTAAGATGCACCTAGAGGATCTAGAAGAGGGCGAAGAATTAGTGGATCTTTAAGGGGAAGCTTGCCGGGTTCCCACCATTCTGTGGCATTCCCAATCTGGGGAATGACTTTTGCATCTAGGATCTGAAGCCTTCGGATCCCTACGGGATCCAACGGGGGAGCTCAAAATAACTAGCTCTGAATCCAAACATGTCAGATCCCAGCCCCAAAGTACAACCTTGCCTCAGATCAGAGGAAGCCAACGGAGCCGAAACAAAGGTAGCACAAAGAACATTCAGCTTCAATATAGTCGGATCCCAGACAAACATTTCTTGCGGGCGTCAGCATTAGGCATCTTCCACCCATAAGAAGCACACCTCTTAAATCCTGTAGGCTTGTCAGACGCATCCTACCAGCAAACACACAAACACACACAATACAGAGACCACACATAGAGGAAGAACCAAGTACCAAGCCCCTGAACTACCTACAGAGATGCAACCCAGTAGCCAGGCCAACCACACAACCAAACTGAAAACAGCCCAAATTAACTAAATTAAGGGAGAGGGGTACAGATAAGAGAGCGCCAAGTGCTGAAAGGGAAAGAGCAAAGGAGAGAAAGCCTAACGCTGAATGAGAGCTAAAACAGGGAAGGGAGGAAGACCGAACAAACTAACACTTACTACTCAAAAACTGGAAAAATAGACAATACCCAAGAAAAGAAAAAAACCTTGCTGCATACTGCGAACCAGGAATCGCATCTATAGCTAAATGCTGCAAATGAGATCTGAGGGTTTGAAGGTAGAAAGGAATTATGGGACTGGGAACCTTGAATCTACCCTGTAAAGTTGCCGGATTGGATCACACATCGGATCCAAGATGCAGACGTGATGAATAAAATAGTTATCAGATCCATGTTACTAGAGCCTGCCGCTCAGGACATTCCATCAGTCATGTTGGATAAGAAAGTTATGGGAGCGTTAAATATAGATGGCTTCAAGAAAGTACAGTTGTATACACTTACCATAAATGTAGATGTTAGAGTGTATTCACTGTTGCAGTCATTACATTTGGGTAATCTGCTGCCAGGTTGCCCTCAGTCGGCCTGATTAACAGTCTTGGGTCCTGCGTCAGTTGCTGTTACATGATGTCAGGGGTATAAAACATGCAGCAGACGCCATTTTCATCAGTTTTTCTTGCCCCAGATGTCAGGTGCCCCCTAAATGGGGAGCAAAAAATAAATATACATAAATATATATGCATGTAATTTAGAACATAACAAATATACCTCCAAATAAAAGCAAATACACCAAAAAGGCTTTTGAGCATAATAAAAGAAAGAGGTAGAGTAAAAGAAAAAAACGGGGCTGGCAGGTGGGTAACCCGGACTGCAACAGTGAATACACTCAACTGTACTATGTTCTTCATGTTTCACTGTTGCAGTCATTACACTTTGGTAGAATCCCAAAGCTATGGTTGGGAGGCTGGAGCATTAGGAGCAGCTACAAGGCCCTGCAGTACAGCAGTGGCAAAACCTGCTCTGGAGTTAGAGAAGAGAGGTAAATGGTAATGTTTGGTGAACGCATGAACTGAGCTCCAGGTAGCCGCTTCTAGAATGTCTCTGGTAGGAACCTCTCTGAGTAAGGCTACAGAAGTAGATGCAGCCCTGGTGGAATGGGATCTGATCTCCTTGGGAACAGGTTTACCATGGTGCTTGTAGCAAAAATGAATACAATGGCTTATCCATTTTGAAATAGTCTGCTTTGAAACCGCCTTTCCCTCTGCCCCTGCAGCAAATGCCACCAGTAATTGCTCAGATTTTCTTAAGACATTTTATCCTGTTTAAGTAGAATCTTAGTTGTCTGTGTACATCCAATGAATGCAGAATCCACTCACCCTTGTTCTGTGGTTTTGGGAAAAAAGTTGGCAGATGAATGGTCTAATTTAGAGCCACACTAAATATCACTTTAGGCATAAAGGATGGATTGGTCCTGAGCGCCACCCTGTCTGGGTAAAAGATAATAGACTCCACTGCCATGAGAGCCTGTAGTTCTGAAATCCTTCTAGCTAAAGTGACTGCTAAAAGAAAAGCTGTCTTTCAAGAGAGAAATTTTATGTCTGCAGTAGCAGCTGGCTCAAAAGGAGGTAAGGTGAGCTTTTCCAACACAAAATTAAAGGTCCCATGCAGGAGTTTGTGCTCTCCTGGGAGGTCTTACGTTTTTGGCCCCTCCGAGATACTGCTTTAGCAGGGGATAAGAAAAGAGGGGAGGCTCTGTGTTGTAATGAGCTGAAATGGCAGAGGCATGAATTTTTATGGAAGAGAAAGATAGACCCTTGTGAAGCATCTCAGTTAAATATTGCAGAATCTGAGGAATATTGAGCATTGCTGTGCCTATTCCATGTGCCTGGTTCCAGGCACAGAATCTTTTCCATTTATCAGCATAAGATTTTCTAGTGCTAGGCCTTCTAGCCTCCAAAATGACATCCATCACAGATTTGCTGAGAGCTGTAACTGGTGGAATTAGTTGATTAGCCATGCTGCAAGATTCAGAGTTTAGAGCAGAGTGTGCAGAATTTAATAGTTCTGCCGAGACCGTAGGTAAGGAGTCTGAGGCAGGTACCACAGAGAAAGGTGTGACATATTGTGTAGGAGCGGGTACCAGTGTTGGCAAGGCCAGTCTGGAGCAATCAGAATCATTTTTGTTTTTTCCCCGTCTGACTTAGTAATACTTTGGAGAGCAGAGGCAGAGTGGGGAAAGGTATAGACTGAAAGGACAGAGCACCCACTTCCCAAGCTTTTTTTGTGATGAATTCTTGTGCAGAATTTATCCAACTGATAGATCTTTTGTCTGGGCTTCCCCATTTGGTGTCAACATGCTGAAGATTTGTGGATCCAGTTTCCATTCGTGTGGGTCCATAAGATTCTGCTTAGTCTGCCATAGTATTTTGCTTTCCTGACAGGAATTGAACTTATAGATGTATTTGCTAAGTCAAGGCCATGTTCCACAAAGCTATGGCTAGTCTGCAAAGGGGGTAGGAATGGGTAGCCCCCTGCTTATGTACCACATGACTTATGTCTGTTGTCTGTCTATCAGTAGTGGTCCTGGATAAAGATAGTCCTTGAAGGCTGTCGGAGCATTCTGTACAGCTAGCATCTCTTTCTGGTGGATATGTAGGTGCATTTGATTTGAGCTCCATTGGCCCTGAATGCCTCTCCCTGCCAGATGCGCCCCCCAAGCCTAATCTGATGAGTCTGTAGTCAGGGTTTGGGTGGCAGGGGGTGGAATGAATGATAGTCCCTTGTTTTGGTGACAGACCTCTGCCCACCATAGGAACGCTTGCTGCAGGCAAGAAATGTTTGGAATCATTGTTTCCAGGCTGTGACAATTGTTGACCCCATAAGCTTTTTTAGGTACCATTAAAGTTTCCTCATATGCAGTCTTGCATATGGAATTATTAGAATGCAGGAAGCCATGAACCCCAAGGCCTGCAGAATTTGTCTTGCAGATAGCCGGGTTTTTGTGGCCACTTGTTTGAAAGTCATCAATTAAATTTTTTTCTGGCGTAAGGCAAGTCATCTGAGCAGTTGTATTCAAGCTTGCACCCAGGAATGTAATTACTTGAGAGGGTACCAGTTGTGATTTCTTTTTGTTTATGGTGTACCCTAGACAAGTTAGAAGCCTTTTCACAAACGCCAGATGTTTTGGAAGAGTGCCCTTGTTTTCTGCCTGAATTATGCAATCATCCAGGTAAGGATAAATTTGAATGTTTCTTTGTCTGAAAAATGCTATTACTGGTGCCAGGCACTTTGTGAAGTCCCTGGGTGCAGTAGATAAGCCAAAGGGCAATGCAGAGAACTGGTAATGCAAGTAGCCTGCTTTGAAGCGGAGTCATCTTCTGCAAGACTCCTTGATTGGAATATGCAGGTAAGCCTCTTAAATCTAGAGTTACCAGCAAGGCATCCTAGCCTAGCATAGAGCAGTAACTGTTATAGAGTCAGCATCTTGAATTTTGGAATGTCCAGAAATGTATTTAGAATGGATAAGTCCAGAATTGGACACCATGATTTGTCTTTTCTGGGTACCAGGAAAAGTCTTTAATAAAAACCTTGTACCTTTTCTGGTACTGGTTGAATAGTTCCCATATTCATGAGGGACATAACTTGCTTCTGGGCCTCCACCCACTGATTTGGAGGTAGATCTGGCCATCCATTTGGGATTGGCAATGTGCAAAAATTAAATTTGTATCCCTGGGGTACTATATTTAAAACCCACTTGTCCTGTGTAATTAGTTGCCAATTTCTTGCATGAAGTGCCAGTTTTCCCCCTAAAGGGGCGGCCAACAGATAAGTGCTTGGTGATTGCAGAGGAAAGTCGAGACTGTTTACTGTAGGAAGGTGCCTTGTTACTTCCAGATTCGGAGGTGGAGGCACCCCATTGTTCTGTCCTACAAGTCCCTTGTGACTGAAACCTGGAGCCTTTGGAGTGCCTGGGTTTGACCAGAGTGGCTCTGGTGGGTACTGGAAAGGACCAATTCTTAGTAGGCCAGTGCCTACTGAACCTGGGTGGCTGCACTTGTAAGAAATCTTTTACAGTTTGCATAGATTTACCTTTATCTTACATCTTTTTCAAAATTTCTTCCGCCTTATTACCAAATAGACTGTCCTGTTGGTAAAGGAGCATCCAACAATTTTACTTTTAACATGATCAGGCAGATTTTGCTCCTTGAGCCAAGCATGCCTTCTTATCACAGATCCAGTTACAGCGGCCCTGCAAGAGGCCTCCAAGGAATCAAAACCACATTGCAAAGTATGCTTTCCAACTTGTTCAGCTGAATGCAATAAATCCTGCAACTCCTTTCCACACAGTCAGAAATCAACATTAAGTAAGCCCATGACATGCTGCTGATATTTAAGCATACGGAATTGACAGTTTAAAGCCCTGATTGCCAAGGTTGCAGAACTTCTTACCTCATCTATCCAGCGCCCTGGAGTCTCTACCAGAAGGGGTAGGATTTTTAGCAGTAGAAGCCTCAATGCCCATGGGGACCCTGAGAAATGGTTTCAGAGTCAGCAGTAGGGTTTTTAAAGAGGAATTTGTGGGAGCCAGGAACCCTGTAATATCTATCTGGCTTACTAGGAGCGGGGGGCAGGGATTAGGAGCCATGCTGGATTCTGATAAAAAGACCAGGAGGTATAGCCAAAGGCCTATGCTGAGAAAGAAGGAAATCCCTAAGCCTCATTTTAGATTCAGAAAAATACTGACTTTCCCAGTGAAAATGTTCCCTTAAGGCATGCAAAGTTTCTCCAAAAGAAAAATCCTCAGGAGGAGAAGCAGAAGGGATGGAATCTTCTGCATCAGAGTCCTCATAAGGTGGAATAGACAATTCCCGATCAGAAGAAATAGAAACCTGATCTGATGATTCATAGTCAGCGCCTTGCCTAGGCCTCTTAGCAGGAGGGGGATGGGATCAAGGTAATTAAATCCTCAGCCATTTTGATCATTTGTTTTTTTAGGCATAGGGGCCTGTGCATGTGGCCCAAGGATCGGTTTTTTAGACATAGAAGTTGATTTTGGCCTAGGTTTTGAAGAGGGCGTCGGTTTAATATACAAATCTTTAGGCCTGACAAAACCCTAAGAAGCCGGTGCCTGCTCAGCGGCTCCAGACCCATCCAAGGTAGAGACATCCGCGGGTTCAATACTTAAAGTATCTCGCTGCATACCGGACTCCAAATGGGTCTCAGTAGTGGCCTGCGAATCAAAAGTAGCAGATACCAGGGGCTGCAAAAGCGCCTCACTGAGTACCGGCGAACCGGCGACTGGCTTAGAAGCTTAGTCGTCGGTTTTGGACCTCGATGGCCTGTCCTTTTCTTTGCTTTTTTCTGTATTCTGGTAGTCGGATTGCTAACCGACATTTCTGGATAGTTAAATCTTGAGCCAAAATATTTTGAAGCAAAAATAACGCTTAATAGTGCATGGATTAAATGTAGCAGAAAACCGACAGCAAGGCACGTTGTGGTCAGGGCCTAGGCAAGGAATACAGTACAAATGAAAATCCTTATGAAGTATTTGCTTCCCACAAGTAATACAATTATTAACTTTTACTGACATTGGTAAGGAGCAAGAAAAAGTTTCCTCAACGGGGTACTTGGCTGTAGGTTGAAGACTTCGGTTCTGAAACTCGAAAATGAAAATTTCATGAGTCGGCCGACCGGCACTTGCGAACTGCTTTTGGCACCGTCTGGCAAGAAAGACTGATGAAAATGGCGTGTTTTATAACCCTGACATCATGGAAGAACAGCAACCGATGCAGGACCCAAGACTTTGTTAATCAGGCCAACTGAGGGCAGCCTACCAGCATATTAACCAAATGTAAGGACTGCAACAGTGAAACACTAAGAACATCTGAGCCTCCAGTGTGTTCTGAGCATGCGGGGGCTTTGGAGTCTTTACAACCTTAGACACTTCAGAAATAAGGTCTCTCTGAAGTCTTGTCAAAACGGACTAGGGAATTTAATGCATGTAAAGTGAATGCGGCTGAAGCTTGTGTGCATTTTCCCAAATGATTCAAAGCCTGCGACTCTCTGCTGGGCAGATGGTCATCTCCCAAGACAGCTCCTCAGTCCTTTTTAATTGGCCGCCACAAACACAATTGCATCCACAGCCAGATTCTTGCTCCAGTGGGATTTTTCTTTTGGGGGATTACAAAAATGTGTTTCCTGGAGATTAGTTCCACCACACTGGATTCTCTCCAGGCTTTCTAAGAAACCAGGTCCACAAGGACATCTGTAGGGGGGACCATCTGGGATATGGATGGGCTCATACAGATGGCCTCAAGAAAAAAATGACTCCTATGGGAAAAGGGCTTTCGTGGTCCACTTCCAGGCTGTTTTAACATTCTGAACAAATCGCCAAAGGAGATGTGTTTTGTGTGTGGGGTTTGGGGAGCCTTCCTTTAAATCAAGGTTCCTAAGTGAGGTATTCCTCAGGGGAACCCACGAGCTTCCTCTTGCACTTACTCTTCCGATGCACCTCCCTCTGGGGGAAAAGCAGTAGGAGACACAGAAAAGGCAGGGAAGCCTTAAGGCCAACTGAAGTAGACCATCATGGAGCTAGCTGATGCATAATAGAGGATGCAAAAAGGAGAAGGGGGCAGGATGATCTGAAGCAGCAGTTGAGGCTCCAGTCTATGAGCATGATAATGTTCTCTCCACAATGCTGAAAGCTAAAACCGAAGCCAGACCTGCTGGTCCTTGGATCCAAACACCCAAGTGAGAGACTGGTGCTGACTTGGCCAGCTCTGATTTCGTGACCAGTGTCGAGCTATCTAGGGCTGAGGTACCCAGAAGCAGAGATGACTTGAGACCCAAAAGACTGAATCTGACAGAGCAGTGGCCCTAGCACCCAGGCTCCAGGAAGACCAGAGTTGAGAAAGCCAAGAACCGAGTGTGTTGGATGTAGCCAAGGTGGATAGCAGATTAGCAGTCAGACCCAATATACCTGGAAACAAGGGGACTGGAGGTGGAACAAGACTACTTGCAACTGAACACAGCCCTGGACTCAGACCTTGAGGCAGAGGAGGCAGGGATGATTCCCAGTTCCACCTGGGTCGAACTGCTCCAAATCAGAGGACTTAAAGCTCCCAAGGGACCTAGAAAACTTAAAAGAAGCCAGAGGGTGGCTTAGATAAGTTTTGGCTGCTGGGTCCAAGATTCGGATCTGGTAGGTTGAAGCTTAAACCAGAGTCAGGGAAGATAAAGGTCTCATAAATATCTTTGCCAGACTAAGTTGCGCAAACTGGGGAATGAAGTCTGCCCAAGCATGTGGAAAGGAAGTGGACTGGGTAGGATAAGAGTGGGGGATATGAGGAATCAAGACTTCTGGATTGTAATTATTGGGGTTTGGGTCCACCAAGGAGCGCAATGGAGAAAAAAATTGGAGGAGTCAAAAGTCGAACCTTCAGATCTGTCTGGCCCTCACAGAGTGTTTATGCTCTTCCCTGTTCTTATTTCTAGGTCTAGAAGAGTCCTCGTCTTCCCTGTTCTTATTTCTAGGTCTAGAAGAGTCCTTGTCTTTTGGTCTCTCCCTCTCTTCTTTTAGGCTTCTTACTGAGGGAGGGGAGAGGAAGCAGCAGCTGAGGGTGGAGAAGGTCTTTCATGACCAGCTCAGCCTGTCAACCAAGGCTCTGATACCTAAAGAGGAACAAGCCTGGCACTAACATCCAAGTGTGTCACAAACTTGTCATGGGTGTCCTGTGGGGGAAGCTTGTGGTCGCAGGTGTCACATTTGTTAAAACCTAAATCTTTACAGAAATACAACTATAGGTACACAAAACACACCATCATGAATCTATTCCCTAAGAAAAGAGTAAACAGGATAAGGAAAGCTTAAAAAACCTAGCAACTAACACCTACTTTATAGACTAACCACAAAGTAGGATACTAACATACTAATACTAGAAAAAACACACACCTACAGTAGCCTATAAATACAATAAATGATTACTCTAGAAAACAGTTAAAGAAAGCAAAAAAGGTGAAGTACAATCACAAAATGATATTTTAAATGGAGCTCTCAGGACCATGATCTGATAGTGATGGCGGCAAACAAGATCAGAGGAGAGGCAGTGACAGCAGAGAATTATGGATTGAGGAGGTGGAGCTTGACAACTGATGATAGTGCGGGCACTGGATCCATAAGCTTCATGTTGAGATGAATGGAAGTCAAAACTGGATCATGCTAATCTCCAAGTTAGATTTAATTTCTGCCACTGTTAGCTTTCCATTCAAATTTAAAATACAAAAGGCCATTAACAAAATCATCCATAGTGCAAAACCTGCACAGGTGAAGGAACATTTTTGCAAGCTAGGTCCAGCTACTTGGAATCAAGTGCCTGCATAAGTTGAGACACAAAAAACACTCTGGATTTATTCAAAATTAAATTAAAAGAGCACCTGTTTAACACCACCAAGTGTTAGCAGGCTGTTTTTACATATTGTAAATAACAAATTGTGACATATTGCAAATAAGTATCAAATGTTTGCACATCTCAGTTAATTGCGAACCGATATAAACTCAATTTTTTATTATATAAACTTTAAAATGTCTTTTTTATTGTCAAATGCTTTAAATACTGTAATCCACAACAGTGGCTGGGTCATGTCAGAAAGGGTCTGCTCATCAGTTTACTTATCCATTTAATAAGCCAAAATAAATAAAATATAAGTACATGAAACTTGGGAAGCTGTTCCTTGTTCTGTTCCCCCTAAACACTGAACACGGGCACTTACTTATTACAGCTAGGAGGAACTCCAAATAGTACAAGTGGCAGAAATGCACACTGCGTGGGAGCATACATCTTGTGACAACTGCTAATAAAGACCAGGGAGAGTAGACCTGCAAGCACAATTAATTTTAACTCGGCCATTTGCAACAAAAATTCAATGTAAATCCATACCTGAAAGCAAATCACTTCTTGTTCTGGACATTAAGAAACCTTCCAACCTTTGATTTATTCGAGTATATAAAGTACATTAATTTGGCTTTTCCATCTTTGATACACTTTTTTATTATAGCCGACAGACCACCTTCACAACTGATATTTTAGCAGTACAGATAAATACTTTAAATAAAAAAGGAATTTTAAGTTGAAATACAGAAATAAACTGACTACCATAAATTCTGTATTTTATAGTTAACTGCTCTTTAAACAGCAAGAAAAACTAAGCACACTGCTACACAAGCTAATTACCAAAGAATATAAAATTTTGCAGTATAACCACAATAGTAGTTAATATACAACAAACCGGTTATAATTAATAGTGCTGAGAGTACCTCATGATTATAAAATGGTAGAAATTCCATGAAATTAAACAAGCACAACAATCTCTGTGTTTATAATTAATCAAATTTCATTCAGGTTAAAATAAAAACCCTTTAAACCCAATTTATTAAATGGGCAACTTTAGGCAATTTTTAAATCACAATCAATTTGGAAAGTACAATCCTTCAAGCACTGAAAAGAAACTGTTCTTTTTAAAGGCAAACCTTAAGCGCATAAAGACATTTCAAGGTTAAAACCAATTATGTAAAGGTTTATAGAAAATTGTCTTTTCTAGTGTAACATCTTCACTACATACAACTACTGGCCCATGTCCAGCATGCTACAGCAAGTAACCCTGCATTATTATATTATAATAAATTACACAAAATTACAAATAAAAAACTCCATCACTACTCCATCTTCAGCTATTTTCCTGAATGCTCTGCCTCTGCTTCATAGGTTCCTTCATTCTCTTTTCCATCTATAACAAATTTTTGAACAGGGGGGATCCTGCAACCAAAATAAAGCGCATGTAAATATAGACCTTAAAACATTACGCATGACACTATTACAACACTACATTGACAGCAACAGAGAAAATCTTGAAACCATAAAACTGGATGGCAAGTTCTTACCATAACTGTCAATTGTTTACATCCTAATCCGTCCAATACAACTGATTGAAATAAGCTACTTGTCAGATCTAATCTGGCTGTTCTGCTAGTGCTATAAAACAAAAATTGCCTCAAAGCTGATTATCTGAGGTACTTTAATAATCACAAATTCTAGTCAATACTTAAAGCAAATGCATTTTTCACGAAATGCTTCTTCGGGCAATATGCAAGATCTGTTGAGATCAACTTGCATATCATTTATAAAATGCAATCACAGTCCCTTAAAAAATAACGGAATTGAAAAATGCTTAAAACCTCTCTTTTAAAATAGCTTTTAAAGGTTAAAAGGACAATTTAAGCCAGGGTCCATAAACACTTCTAATTCTCATTAAAACAACTTCACTTCAGTTTGATTACTCAATCACCCCACCTGGAGCGAACTTATAAAAATTTGTAAAACATGCTTCGCCCCTTTCTGTATAATTTGTTGTGCCAAAGCATTGGCACTGGGATTTTTCTTCTTGCTGTCTGTTGCGTGTCTGCATATACATTCTCGAAAACAGCAGTTTGTCTTCCCAACATAATATGAATTATGAATTTTACAGAGGCTAAATACATTATATGTTTTATGGTACATCTGCATATTGCTGAATATATGTCTAGCCTCCTGAGTTCAGACTTGTAAACCTATCAGTTTTATTTACATATGAGCATGCCTAACAGTATCTACATTGAAACGTGCCAGTTCTAAAATCCTTACTTACTGGTTATAGCATCATAACCTTTTTCAATTATTTTAGTTTCTAAAAGTTAAACTACGCGAGTCACCCAAAATCTCACAATTTCTTGTTGGTAGTTAAGAATGCACCAATTTCTTTTCATTATATCACACAATTTACTAGCATCCATTGAATAAGTTTAAGGGAAACATTTCATTGTGCTTCTTTTCTATTTGAAATAGCACACTAGTGCTCCTTTCTCTCCTAGAGTTAAAATATGGTTTAGCTTTATTTTCACATTGCAACTACATAGATATTCTACTTTTGGAAATGTCATCTTTGTTGTACTTTCTCTTTAAAATCACTGATAACTTTATCAAACACTTCGTCCAATTCAGAGACAGTCATCTGATGTCAGTCTTGCTGTTCTCATGAATTATCCTTTGACAATATTACCAAACACATGCAAAGGTGCATGCCTTTATCAAACACTTCGTCCAATTCAGAGACAGTCATCTGATGTCAGTCTTGCTGTTCTCATGAATTATCCTTTGACAATATTACCAAACACATGCAAAGGTGCATGCCTTCAATTCAGAGACAGTCATCTGATGTCAGTCTTGCTGTTCTCATGAATTATCCTTTGACAATATTACCAAACACATGCAAAGGTGCATGCCGTTTCTCTGTAAATAAGCATTACATTGACATGCTTTCCAAAAAATAGCAGTATTTAAAACATATCTTTTGTTTGCCAACAGTAACATATAAGAAATGCATGGATACATTAGAGCTCTTGATATCAAATTTCAAAATGCTGGTAGTTGAAGCTATATAACGGAAACAAAATGATCAACATCACCTTTCGAAATTAAAAAAAAAAAAAAATTGTTGCCCTCAAAATGTGCATAATATAAAAATGAAAGCTAGATACTTATTTTATTTATTTGCAGTTGGTTTACCAGGATAGTCCATTGGGCCAAGATGAACCCGTAGAAAAGCTCCAGAAACAAGGTTACATAGTTTTTGGATATGTATTACAATATTTACAAAATTACATAGTTAATCATCATACTGGTGATGAACATTACAGATGGTACATACTATAAAAGCAATTCATATTACAGTATTTACAAAATTATATAGTAAGAGTATATAATTTAGGTGACATTACAGATGAAACAGACTAGAAAATGGAAACATTTCAATAGAGATACTGAAAGTCATTTTGAGTTAGGTAGCTAGCTAAAGGATACAAAGTAATACTTTAGGAGTGGCAGAAACAAGGAACTTGTTGGTAAGGAGGAGGAAGGAGGTAAAGGCAGTCTTGAATTCTTGTTGGTATGGAGGAGGAGAGAGGTAAAGGCAGTCTTGATTTATGAAGGATGGGTGCAAGAGCATTCCCACTGGGTTAGTAGTGGAGAGTAAAGGGATTTTTTGAATGTAAAGTGGTTGAAAGTGGTATGAATAGCTGGAGGTAGGGAGTTCCAGAGACGTGCTAGACTATAGGATAGGAGATTTTTACCTGGGAGTCGTATTGGTTTGTATAATTCAATTAGGTTTTGGTTATTAGTTCTGAGTACTCTGTTGGTACAGATACTTAAATATGTTACCCAATTTCCATCAGATTCAACTGTGGGTTGGCAGATCAGATCTGACCTTGGCAGCGGCTCTGAAGCTTCTCAGTTCCAGGTATCGGACTCCTCCCCTACCCATAATTCCCTCCACTCCACCTTACTAACTCAGATTGAGTTTGCTCCACTAAGACACTACATAGCTATCATTTTCAAGACTAAATCTAGTATACAGGAAAAAAATGGTAGGACTGAATGACTACCTGTAAGGACTGCTCACAGACAGGGTGTGCCATGGATGACTTCCTGTAAGGACTGCTCACAGACAGGGTGTGCCAGAAAAACTACCTGGTTACCAGAAGAACATGCGTGTTAGTTTGGAAAGGGGCAGGAAGGAGCAGGTTGAAACAGATTAAAATCAGACATGGATTTATTGTTACGGTAAGTAACTTTTGTAATACAAAATTATCTATTTTTGTCCAGTTCAACCATGGGACAAATTCCCAAGCTGTTATACTTGGGTGGTATCAAGGAAAGACATTCCTGAGAATGGTGTTACCCAAAGGAAGAGTGTACATCCAGTTTGCAGTGGGATACAAAGACCTGTTGACCATGTTACTGCAGAACAAATATCATGAAAAGGTAGTCTAGTAGAAAAAGCTCTTGATGTGGCTATTGTCCTTGTAGAATCGACATTAGGTTTACATTGTAGACAAGCTCTTTTTATTGTAAACCATTTCAACAAGCTGGTAACTCAGTGCGAAAATGCTGCTCCTCAATCAAGAGCCGGTCCCAACACTCTCTTTCAAGTCAAATCCACCTCCAAAAACTGTAACTAAGTTTGCAGATAATTAACTTTAATATTTAATGGAAACCTAATTATCCTATACTAACTGTATTTACTAAAACAGTTTGTATTATCAGGAAAAACTACCTGTGATGAGCAAGATATCACGAATGCCACCCTCCACTGTCCGGCCTGCTTTTTCTCTCACCCACTCTACTCTTAAATTTACTGTTTTTACTAAAATCCCTGGTATAAAAAACTCCTGTGTGCAAAAGCTCTCCATTTAAAAAAAAAAAAAAAAAAAAAAAAGACCATTTCCCTTTAGATCTAGTTTGCTTGTTTCACACTAAATCTGTCTGTAATCTTCCCCTGAAACTGGATAATCTTGACTGTTTTCTGTACCATCCTCCATTCCAGGTGTAATAATACTACACCCCGGTTACTTCTAGTTCTCCCAAACCACACTCAGACAGGACACCTGAAGAAACAGTCAACACCTTTAATACCTATTTTATTGAATCCATATCTAGGCTATTTAACCCCAACTCTAATACTAATCCTCCAAACGCCTCTGAAGCTGCTCTAACTCTGCATATTCTTTTTCCCTTAAACCTGTACCTACCAGCTACCATCAAAACTCTACCCTCAAAGTTAAAACCGTGCTCGGTATCAGCTGATGGCATCCTCTCATCTTCTCAAGATAGCAGATCACTCTCTTGCTCTGCCTGTATCTATCCTAATTAATTGTTCCATCTCAGAGCCTAAAGTTCCTTTTATCTGGACACAATTCTACACATTACCTATTCACAAAGGAGGTAACTCCTCATATCTCCCGTTTCAGACTTATCACTATCCTCTCTCTCTAAAAGTCTTAGAGAAATGTATACACAAACAAGTTATGCAATATCGAATACAGGAAAATATGCTCATACTCAGCATGGTTTCCAAAATAAACATAGCACTGCCACAGCTCTATTATCCCACAGCACAATTTCTCTAGCCAGAGACTGCCACAAACTTATCTCTAGTCTATTCTTAGACCTTTCAAAGGCTTTTGACACACTATCACTCTCTTCTGCTTGACAAACTGTCTAACCTTAACTTCTCCTCTGATACTGTTGCATGGTTCTCCAGCTATCTCACTGACAGACTACAATCAGTGATGGCACTCGACACTATCCTCTTCCTTCCCAGTAAGAATGGGTGTCCCCAAAGGATCTGTTCTTGGGCAACTACTTTTCAATATCTTTACTAATCTACACTATACTTCTTGCCTACAGCCTTCCCTAGTCCAATATGCTGATGACTCTACAGTCCTCACCATTGCCAACTCTCCCTCTGAACTCAGTTACCCAGACACCCTTTAACTCCGATGAAACTTGGCTCTCCAATAACCAGCTCATCCTCAACCCTAATACATAAAAAAAAAAAACACAAAACAAAACCTCACTCTCTCTCCAAAACTGTTAGTCCGCCTTATCCATATTGTCTCTAAATAATACTCCCACTGAAGTGGAACCCAGCACAAAACTCCATGGCATTACTATAGACGATCAACTAAAATTTGACCTACATGTAAATTGTATCAGAAAAACCCACCAGAAACTAGGGCTCCTGTACAGAAACAAATGTTTCTCGCAGCTGAAGCCAAGATTACTCTCATTCATGCTTACCTTCCTACCCAGCCTAATGTATAGCTCCCAGATTCTCACAAATCTCTACTCCTCCCAACTTAGAAAACTAGAGGCTACTTACAAGGTAGCTAGATTCGCAGCTCAACAAACTTACAAATCCCATCACCGTCTCTCTCTCTCTCTCTAAAACACCTAAAAATTGTCTTGAACTACCCAACCCACAATCTACTATATATATATATATATATATATATATATATATATATATATATATATATATATATATATATATATATATATATATATACTATATATATATATATATATACACACACACACACACACACACATATATATATATATATATAAAAGGTCACAATAAAAAAAACCAATGAGAAAAAAAACAAAAAAAAAGCCAAGCAAGAAAAATCAGCCATGGACCTCCAAAAACCTCCTGTAACCAAGAGTAACAAGGAGTATATAAAATATGATATATATAAACATCAGGTGTTTCAGCTATATGGCTTATTCTGATATGCCCATGGTTTTTAACTTTAGAAGTTTTTTTAATGGACAATTTAGTTAATAAAGCCAAACCCCACTAGCCTGGGATATATATATATATGCCTGTTTGACCCTCTTCAGCCAGCATAGCATAAGCAGAGTGTTTGACTAAGCTTAAGAAACACAAAACAGTTTATACCCAGTTGATGTCCATTTTCATTAGGGTGATTGCAAAATATCCCAAATAACAAATTATAACAAATAAAAAAAAGGAAAAAAAAAAAAAACAATTAAAAAAAAAAACTAAATGAAAAATGAAAAAAAGCTAGAACTTTCAAAGAGTAAGAGTGAAAACCTCCAAAACCTCCCTGTAACAGAGGCCATGCAATGCAATGCAATGAATATGAACATCAGGTGTTTGCTTCATTATAGATTTCATTCCCCCATGACTTTTACGTTTGAAGTCATTTAATATATATATATATACATACACACATATACATACCAAATACCAAATCTGGGTGTTAACATATACAACTACCACCCTTTTACTGCATAGAATAAAAATGCCCACTTGAAATCAGGACCCTCACACATCCTAAACAATTTAAATCAGCCACCAAAGAGTACTTTGAGTCAGTGGACTTGCCACTGTTCTCGGCCCCCCTTGAACGCACCCCTCCATACAAATGACAATCTTCATCCTGCTCCCTACTTTTCCCTCTGACAAACACACACACTTTTCCCCTAACTATCCCTAAACTGTCTTCCTATCCAAATCTGCTAATGCCTTTGAGAAACTATGAACAGTACATGTAGTACCCAATGGCTAATCTCAATAAGGTCTCTTCCTGCATTATATTAACTTCCTAAACATATACCATCTTATTCTCATAGTACATATTGCTAAAATCTACATTGTGTTCTGTATGTATTGATGTATTCTCACGTCTTTTAAATTGCTTTATTATTTGATAATTGTACAAAATATGGAGCTTTACTCCCCGGGCCTCCGCTGAAAAAAGGCTCTTTCAGTTCAGTCGGACACACCCGGTCAAATGCAAAATAAATAAAAATAATAAATTGTAAATGAAAAAAATGCAATCTGATAACCTTAGCAACTACCTAATTTAGGCTTTGAGAAAGCATCAATTGAGAAGACTTTCTGAATTGCTTGATCAATTGAAGATAGAACCCATGTTGATGATGAAAGGCCAGCATATGTAAAATCTAATCATTATTGTTTGAGAATTTGGAGAAAGACTGGTAGGTTTAGTTAGCACTGGCTGCCACCTTAGGGAGGAATGCTGCATTAGTTCCAAAGGAAACGGTGACATCATGAAAAACTAGATAGGGAAGCTAACAGGAAAGTGCTTGCATCTGTGAAATCTGCTAGCTGACGCAACAGCCACCAGAAATATTTTCCAAAAGAGAAAGTTCAAATTAACGGACGCTGCTGATTCAAATGGAGGTTGAGTCAATGACTGTTGCATGACAGTAACATTCCAGAGTGGTACTGGATCTCTGACAGATGATTGAAGGAGAAAATCTCTCTTCAAAAAGGTCTTTAAGACTCTTAAGGAAGCTATAGAGTTGTCATTCGACCATATATGGAAGCTCGAGTGTGGCCATTTGCAATTTGATAGCTGAATACCTAGAGCTGCTGTGGAAAAGCAGACAAACTAATTCCAAAATGCAAGAAATAGAAGCAGAAAGATCTAAACCTTTTGAGAGGCCAAATGGAAATTTCTTCCCATTTATATTACGGAACGTCGTAGTGGACTGTTTTGAGATGCTGATCTGGACAACTGAAGCAGGGAGCCTGGTATCCCTGGCTAATGTTAAAACTGGAGGAACCAAGCAATTAACTTCATGGATTTCTGGTCCAGAACAGGCAGTTCAGGCGGGTGTGTTAATAGGTTTGGTACTGATGCAACATCCACGGTGGATGTACTAGTGGAGGCCACAAGAAGGGAAAAAAGAAGTTATGTACTCACCATAACGTTCCGAGTAGTTGTACTTCATTTGTCTTCAACCTGTGGTTTACGCAGTCATACCGGATCCGACACGACCGCATCACTAGCATCTGATCCGAGCTCTCAGCTCCTCCTCTTATCCATAATGCCCCCATCTCCTTCCTCCCTTCAGATCAAGTTTTCTGCCCTAAACCTAGCATATAACCGACCCAACAAGACCTTAGCACAACTAGGACTGCACAATACTTGAGCCAAAGCATGGTCTCTAAGGTATACCTGATGAGAACATATTCCATTCATATAGCCAGTTATCACAATGACAAGGTAGGGGGAAGAGGTGGGGGTGGCTTAAGACAAATTAAGTGCAACTACTCAAAAGGAACATTATGAAGAGATAACGTCTTTATCTGAAGTAGTTTACTTCATTTAGTCTTCAACCTATGGGACAGAGTCCCCAGCTAATTTGCACCTGTGAGGCCCTCATGGAAGGATATTCCCGAGCACGGCGGGGCCAAAAGATGCCCTGCTCCTGGAAATGATGTCAAATTTGTAATGAGAAATGAAGACATGGGATGAGGACCATGTTGTAACCGCTGAACAAATATCATCCAATGACACCCTAGACCAGAAGGCCTCTGAAAGTAGCCATGGACCTGGTAGAATGTGCTTTTACTTGACCTGGCAGTGGAGTCCCATACCAGAATATGCCCAAAAAATGCATTGGGTAATCCACCGGGCAATTGTAACCTTAGTTATCAGTTTGCCTAAAAAGGGTCTTGAGTAAGAAACAAACTGGTCAGATTTGTTTGTTCTGTGCAAACAGAACCGTAATTGTCTATGCACATCTTGCAAGTGTAACTTATATTCTCCTTTGTTTTGGAAATTTGGAAAGAAGACTGGGAGACTGATTGATTTATATTAGCTTCTGACACCACCTTTGGAAGAAAGGAGGGACTGGTATGCAAAGATATCCTACCCTTGTGAAAGGTAAGGAACCTTGACAGACAGAGCCTGAAGTTCCAACACTCTCCTGGCAGAGGTAATGGCAACTAAGAAAGCAGACTTTCAAGATAGATACTGCAAATCCACTGAAGCCACGGGTTTGAAAAGGGGTGAGACTAAAGCCTGAAGCACTAAAGAAAGGTCCCACAGCAGTGTAGGATCCTTCACTGGGGGTCTCAGGAGAAAGGTACCTTTAAGAAAGGTCTTGCAAAGTTTAGTTGAGGCCAAGGAATTCAAATTTCCCCCACATGAAAATTAGAGATAGTGGCCAGTTGGACATTGGAAAAACTGGCAACCCTGCTGAAAAATACTCACCAAGAACTCTAATACTGCAGATACTGGAGCAGTAAAAGGATCCAGTGCTTGCTGCGAAGCCCTCAGTGCAAAACGTTTGCATTTAGTACGGTATACTCTTCTGGTTGAAGACTTGTGAGCCGCCACCAGAATTTAAGTGGGGAAATTTAAACAGGAGTCTATTCATGACATGTCCATACAATGCGACCGCAGCTAGCCATTGCCGGATAAACTGAATGATAAAACTGTTTTTAATACATAAAGAAACTGCTTTAATAGTACTTGTACTTATGCCCGTTATATTTTGTCAGCTCTAGCACAGTGTCCTTTCTGTTTACATATACTAGTGTCAGAGACAGATGTACCTTAACTGCAGTTATGTGGGACAGTAATTTAACCATGCTTTGACTATACAAATGTACCGATAATAGATTCAGACCAAAGTAGTTGTCAATTATCCTATGGTATCCAACACTGTTCTGACTGATTAAGAGATGAATGATTTTATCTTTTCCTGTACTGAACCAGCTTTGGGGGATATATGTATAATTGTAGCAGTTTATGGATTTGTTTGGGCATTTGTGACAACTACCTTACAAGGTTTTTGTTTCTTCTCTTTCTGAATGCTGTCTTGTTCTTTGCTGCCTTGTTCTTTTCTGACTGCTTTCAGCACTCCAGCTGGCCTCTGGCCTATGCTCCAACAGGAGTTAAGAACCCACCTGGCAACTAAGGACCCTTCCCAAATTATCAGTTGTCTCATCACCCTATAAGTGTTCCCCTGTGCTCTTCTACGAAAGGAAGGAAGACAGTACGTGTGTTCCTCATACTTGCTGTAAAGCATACTTGTAGTATGCTTATTCCTCATATGTAATAAAAAGCGTCTCAGCCTGGTCAGCCAGCAGCCATACCCCCTCTAATCTGTAGTTTAATACATCCCGTCTGCCTTTCACTACCTTCCCTAGCTGAACTGAGCATCCTAGTTCAGCCCTAGACCAGCCTTCCCCAGTAAATACTACTGTTGTAATACAAGTCCCTGGCCACTAGGTGGCACCCTTATCCTATCTTTTGACTATCCTAATTGCCCAGGAAATACTTATTCTACAGACTATTGTCCTCACCTTGTTACTATTGCTCTGTAATCTCCCACTATCTTCCTTGGAAACCTTCCACTCTACTAATTCATTCTTCAACTACCTTAACTTAACTTACCTCATCAGTCAGTATTCCACTGATTGTTCTCCTATTTCACTCACTTGTCTTTACCTACTCCATTCGCCCTGCGGGCTCACTCTGCCCCCCCCTACCCTGCCCCCAATTTCCACCCGCCCCCAGTAGTCCTACATTTATTCCTCTAGAACCACACCCCATTGCATCTACTCCAATCTAACACCTCATTAGCACTCCCAACCCTCCTTGTCACAACACCTCACCTGTTATTACTTTACCTCCCATCCCTCCTTGTTTAGATCACCTCTCCTGTTGATACATCTCCTCCTTACCTCCCATGTTTCTTCCACTTTATAAATCTAATATAATAGCTATATTACCCATCCCACACCAAATAAAAATATTACTCTTGGTCTCGCTCTTTCCTCCTCTAACTATTGCCTATCTGCTAACCTCCTGTGAACAACCATTATAACCCAACACCCTTATCTTCCCCTCCAAACTCACTTCTACACCACTACTAGCCATCTCTCAAAACTACATAATCACATCCAAACCCTGCTACCTACAAGCCAAATATCATAGACTAGCACACATTAAATATACCAAGCTAAATATTAAAAAATCACGACCATTACTGTAAGCTTCATTACCCTATAAATAGAATATACCTGGGGACATTCATCCTAACCCTGGCCCAAACAATACCCTTGCCACTAAACAGTGCAACCCTAACACTAGTACCCATGCCCCTACTAAACCTTCTAACTCTCTATATAGCACATTTCAATATACGCAGCATTAACAATAAAATTGCCCACCCTCCACGCCCTCCTAGATGTTCACCTATTTGACATCCTATGTCTATCTGAAACATGGCTAAATCCCACGATTAAAGACAATGAAGTCACTGCACCTGGTGACAACATCCTTAGACTAGACCGCACAGCCAAAAAGGGAGGAGGGGTAGCAATCCTCTATAAATCAGAGATTCAAGTTAACACTGCAAACCTTAGACCACCTTCTGACAATAATGCTGAAATCCTCATTTCTAAATTTCACGTCAACTCATGTAAATCCATACACATCATTTGTATCAACCTTCCTCCAGGAAACAAAATTATAACCCCTGAAAATATCCTTAACTGGCTCTCCCACAAGAAACCATAGTCCTAGGAGATGAATATCGACTGGAGTCCTGTAGTAATGTACACCCTTACCACCCATATTAACCTATATGGCTTCTCACAAATTAACCCCTCAACCAGAATTAATAAACCCAACAACAAAGTAAGTACCTTAGACTGAAGCAGTGGAATACTTATAATTCCACATTCTTAGCTATCCTCCACCACCACACTCCAACTCGCTCCGTTAAAAATGAAGCTAAACCTGCTCCTTGGCTCTCAAAAGCTACTAGGCAAAAAAATCCTTCTTAGAAACAATTCCTGGGCAAAATGGTGTACTACTAAAAATCCTACAGACCACCAAACCTTTAGACAACTTAGAAATACAAAAAAAGCCATCCTCAGATAAATTTACTTCCAATTACAACAAACCTACCCTAAGAAACCACAAAAATTTTAGACTAGCATTAACAAACTACTATACCCAGGTCAATCTATCACGCATAACCCACAAGGCTCTAACCCTGAGAATCCCATACATACCAATGCCTTCAATTCTTTCTTCACAGACTCCATCCAAACTCTTGCTAGTCAACTATCTCCACATACCTCAAATCTGCCTACATCTACTACAAGCCCACCTCCATCATTTCAGTTACTACCAGTTTCTACTTCCTTTATTTGCTCCCTTCTCCGAAAACTAAAACCTACCACCCCCTCAGCTGACCAACTTCCAGCAGAATAGCTGCAAAAAAGAGCTAAATCCATAGCCTATCCCGTTTCCATTCTGGTTAACAGAACCATATGTGAAGGAACTATTCCATCTATTTGGAAAATGTCTCATATCATCCCACTACATAAAGGTGGGAATTCGAATGACTTTTCTAACTATCGTCCTATAGCTCTACTATCTCCTCTAGCAAAAATAATAAGGAAATGCATCCATAAGCAACTACTTAACCACCAACTCCAAAATAATGGATATTATGAATATGTCAGACTCCAAGCCGGTCACAAGTGGTGTCCCACAGGGCTCGGTCCTTGGCCCCCTATTGTTCGGCATCTACTTCTCAGAAGTACAGGCCAACATGGGAGGACTTTGGCTGACAAAGTTTGCAGACTACTGCAAATTGGGCGCCATAGTGGAAAGTGCATCGGACACGGATATCCTTCAGAAGGGACTCACGGAAACAGATAGCTGGTGCCAGAGCCATGGCCTGAAGTTAAACACCAAAAAATGTACAGTCATACCCTTCAGGAAAAACAAGGTAACCCCAAGTTACCATATAGGTGGCAATCCACTAAGCACAGAAGAGGTCATCAGGGACCTGGGGACCCAGGTTGACAGTGGCCTTTCTAACCACTTTAGCAACGTGAGTGTCAAAAGAAAGACCTTCTACATTGCCCACCTGATCATGAAGGGATTCACATCCAGATCTAGTGAGGTCATTGTTCCCCTGTACTCTTCACTTATCAGACCAAGTACAACGCCCCATTCGGGATGTATCGCACCCGACATCTGCAGCAATTGGAGAGACCCCAAAAGTTCCTCATCAAAAGGATAAAGGGACTCCCAAAATCTGTCATATGCTGCCAGATTGAAGAAACTCCAGCTCTATTCAGTTGCATACCGTCTGCTCAGAGGTGACATGTGCCTGACATACAAGGCCATGTCCAACCCGGAATTAATGGACATGCTCCACCTCAAAAAATCCAAATCCACCAAAACCACTAGAGCAAGCGACTTAAACCTTAGCACGGATATAAATAGGACGTGCTGGAGGGATAGAGTTATCACTCAGACTCCCTATGCTATGGAATAAAATCCCGGTCCATGTGAGGCAGAGCACCTCGCTGACTCTGTTCAAGAGAAATCTTGACCTGTGGATGGGAGATCGTAGGTTTATCCCGGGAATCATCTCTGTGTCACTGCTGGACAGAGGCACAACAAACTAATGGGCACAGTATTTTTTCATATAAGGGGTGGCGTAAGCCACAAAAATTTGGGCTAGGCTTATAAATGCCTTAGGGCAGATAGTCTAGTATAAACCTATGAACCTATAAACTCCAAAATAATTTACTTGCCAATTGTCAACATGGATTTATTCCTTTCCACAGTACTACCACTGCCCTGCTATCCTTCACAGAGTGCATTAACAAAAACCGTAACAATATTCTTTCCTCTGCAGTCTTATTGATTTATCTAAAGCTTTTGATATGGTTAATCACCAGCTCCTTTTAAATGTACTGAAATCCCTTTCACTTGAACCTCTAGTCATAAATTGGATAAAATCTTGGACAATAGACAACAGGCTGTGCTATGGGATAATAATCCATCTACACACCTCCCTATTTTCCAAGGTGTTCCTCAGGGCTCCGTATTAGGCCTACTCCTATTTTCCATTTTTTATTAATGACCTTCACTCAGCTATTCCTCACGCCACCTGTATTCAATACGCAGACTCCTCCACAAAAATTTGTTCAGCCACTTTTCCAACTGAACTACAGTGCCTTACCCAAAAGCATTCAATACAGTAGAACAATGGTTTTTAAACCACTGCCTCCTCCTAAACCAACACAAAAACACCTAGATTTTTACTTTTCACTCCAACCCAAAAGTCCACCCCAATAAATTTCACACTCTTATCTAATAATGGCACTATCATATCTCCCGACCCAACCACTAAACTCTTGGGAATAACAATGGATAACTACCTTAACTTCGATACTCATATAAACAGCACAAGAAAAAGTCAAGAAATTGGGGTCCCTCTATAGAATCAAACCCTTTCTTACACCAGTAGCCAGGACCGCCATAGCCCGAACTCAATCTCCACCGTACTTTATGCTTCACCTATACATACTGTTGGTTTGCCTTTAGGCTTTTTCCTGGCAAGGGGTCGCCAGAGCGGAACTCAGGTCCGCTAATGATTGGCAGTAGATTTTTACGAAACGCTGAAGCGCCAGCTCAATGCCCAACCTTCAAATGAAGGCAAGCCCATTTACGCACGCATGTCTTTCGAACGCTGCCCAACCGCGGGGAGGACATGCAGACTCCACACACTCCACACAGAAGGAACTCCCAAGCCAAGCATTGAATGGGAGAACCTCTTGCTGTGAGGTAACAACGCTACAGCTGTACCACTGCGGAATACCTTCACCTATATACACCAAACTTTCTAAAAACAACCGCAACAAACTTGCAATCTCCTATAATAGTATTGCTTAATTTGCCACTGGCTCTCCTTTTAGAACTCATCACTGTCTTAATCTAAAGCAACTAGGATGGCTAGATTTTCTAAACCAACTTCAATTTCACCAGCTTGCCATAGCCCACAAGACCCTGTATCAACCCACCAACACTCCCAATACTCACTAGCCTCATTACCTCATACAACACTCACTAGCCTCATTCTCATACAACAATCTTAAAAATGTATGCTCCTCAAACAAACCGCTTATCAACACCAGCAGATCCAACAACTTGGCAGGAGACTCTGTTCTCTAATACTGTTGGAAAGCAGTGGAATCTTCTACCTACTGAACATGTATCCGTCTTCATGGACACCTTTTAAACAGAATGGAATCTTCTACCCACTGAACTCGTATCCATCTAAAACTATTTCTCAATACACATTGGTTATGGCCCTGTACTAACCCCGACCAACTTTCTCTCTATACACTAATTCACCTTTATAGACTCATCCTTAAAGAATCAAAGACCATGTTATTGCAATTTAAAAATATGTATATAGTAACATCTCTTGCACATTACCTTTTACTGTTTGCGTTATGCTCACTAGGAGTATTGTATTTTTATTAGCAACAGCTGTTGCAACATTTCTATAATTGTATTTTGTGTCTTGGAGCTTTTCTCCCCGGGCCTCTAATGAAAATGGACATGTATCCAGTTAGACTAGCTAGGTCAAGAAATGTAAAATAAAATAAATAATAACCAGGTCAAGAAATGTAAAATAAAATAAATAAAAAAAAACAGAGTCCTAATAACCATGGGAACTGGAGCAGCCAAGCTGTGAGCTTCAGGCTGACCAGGTCTGGATGAGGGATCCCTGCGGGATGGAGAAATAAGATCCGGAACTGGATCCAGAGTCTAAGGTGGAATTACTAGTCGAGACTAAAGCAACGGAACCAAATTAGCGAGGCCAGAATGGGGCAAATGAAGATCACCTAGCTCACCAGCCTATGTGCTTTCTGAATGAACTTTGATACCAAGAGCAGAGGTGGATAAGCAAAGTAGACCGGGAGGCCAAGCATGATCCAGGGCGTGTCTGGGGGCTAATCCCTAAGGGGGGTTCAGGGAGAAGAACTTGCTGCATTTCAGGTTGAAAGGAGTTGCAAAGAGATCGCAGCAAGGCCGACCCCACTTTAGAAAGATCTGCTGCTCTACCACTGAAGGATTCAGAGACCACTTGTAAGGCATCAGGACAGACCTGCCAGAGTTTGTCCACCAAAATGTTGGACCATCCCAGAATGTGCATTGCTACCAGAAAACGGCTGGTGGAAAGTGCCTATTCCCACACTCTCAAGGGAGTTGGTTCTGGTTCCCCCCTGTTTGTTGGTATACCAGAACACAACATGTTGTGGCAATCTTTCATAGGTAGGTACTAGGCTATCGGCCCGAGGGCCTACGTAAGCCTAGCCAACAAGGTTCCCTGGCTTACGCCACCAAAAAAAGTAATTTTCTTGTGCCACTGTCAAGCAGAGGCACAGAAGTGGTCCCCGGGGTGTATTTCCTATTTACCATCCACTCAAGATTTTTCTTGAAGAGTGCTAATGAAGAACTTTGCTCGACATAGATGGGTAGCCTGTTCCAGAGTATGGGAAGTCTCTGGGACAGGAATCTTATCCCTCCAGCATGTCCTGTTTATTGTGGTGACAAGGTTTAGGTCCCTAGAGCGTGTAGCTCGGAGGGATTGGGATGTCTTTAGGTGTAGCATGTCCAACAGCTCTGAGTTTGACATAACTTCATATGTTGGACAGAAATCACCTCAGAGTAGGTGATATGCTACAGAGTAAAGCTGGAGTTTGAGATGTAGGGCATCTGTTTGTGAGGTACTTTTGTGGCCTTTCCAGCTGCTGCAGATGTCTTATGAGGTACATTCCAAAAGGGGCGTTGTACTCTATAATGGGTCTAATGAGTGTCGAGTAGAGGGGGAACGATAACCTTTTTTCCTGGATGAGAAGCCTTTTATGATGAGTTGTGCCACGTAGAAGGACTTCCTGACTACTGTGGCGATATGACTGTCAAAGGACAGACTACTGTCCACCTGGGTCCCAAGGTCTCATCACACATTCGGTGTTAAGTAGACTGCTGTCTATGTAGTAGGTCATGGGTACAGAGTTTTTACCAAAGGGGATGACCATGCATTTTTTGGCATTGAGCTTCATTTCCACATCATTTGGGGACTCTACTACGGTTCCTAGTTTGCAGTCATCTGCAAACTTCTTTAGCCAGAGGCCTTCTGTGTTCGGTATCTACTTCTCTACAGGCTAACAGGAGAGGTCCCAGGACTGAACCCACTTGTCACTGGTTTGAGGTCAGATTTGGTGTGTGCACTTTTACAGTGTGGGTTCTGTCAGTCAGTGAGCCAGTTGGCAACCCATTTTGTGACGTACGGATTTATACCTAGTTTAGTGAGTTTAGCTATAATTCCAGAATGGGGGATGGTGTCGAAAACCTTGGCGAGGTCAAGATAAGCTGTGTGAACCACCTTATCCTCATCTACGGCTTAGGTGACTCAAAGAAGTCGATCAGGTCCAGGAGGCATGACCTGCCTTTCACAAACCCGAACTGGGTGGGATCCAGAGTTTGGAGGTTACCAATGTCTTTATATCTATGAGTTCCATATGATATGTTCCATGGCCTTGCAGGCCAGGCTCGTCAGGCTAATAGGGCAATAGTTCCTGCGATCAATGGAGGCTCCCCCTTTGTGGAGTAGGATAACTGTTGCTGCACGTCATTCAGTGGGCACAAAGCTTGATGTGAGGCTATAATTGAACATGGTGCTTAGGTGGGGAGCCAGTTCGTTCTGAAGTTCAT
Source organism: Protopterus annectens (assembly GCF_019279795.1). Taxonomy (NCBI): domain Eukaryota; kingdom Metazoa; phylum Chordata; order Ceratodontiformes; family Protopteridae; genus Protopterus; species Protopterus annectens. Next base: position 247,629,982 of record NC_056749.1, read on the forward strand.
CTAAAATGCAACCTGGCATGTTGTCAGGTCCCATGGATGCTGCGTTTTTGGCTTTAAAGTGCAGCTTTCACCTGTGTAGTTGCGATTACAGGGACTCTGCATTTTTCCTGTATAGATATGGGCCCTTTAGGGGGTGGGGGTAAAGTCGGCACTGAACCTATCTGCCAGGATTTTGGCAATATCAGTTGGTTCTGTAACTTTCGTGTCATTGTGCTGCAACTCAGATCAGATCTGGGTGTTGCCATTGAGATTTTTGACATAGCTATAGAATGCTTTGTGGTTGTCCTTAGAATCAGTGACTATTTTGTTTTTGTAGCTAGCTTTGGAGGATCTTATAAGGGATCTCAGCTTCTTACTGAAGCTGACCAGGGAGCTCCTCCACTCATGGGATTTTACTCTCTTTTGCAACAATTTCTTCCTTCTGTTGTACAGTTTATGGCAGGGGGCCACCATATTGGCTTCCTTTTTTTTTGGAGGATAGTGTCTTGGTTCTGTTTGGGATAGCACAATCCATGCACTCGTGTAAGTGCTTATAGAGTGCATTTGTGTAGGATTCAGCAGTCGTAACTGTACTGTCCATCTCCATGGGTGTCATAAGTTCACCACTTCTGTCTTAAGAAGCATGAAGTTGGCTTTGGAGAAATTTTTTACTGTGGTTTCCTTAATGGGGGGTGGGGGCGGGATGTGGATATAAAGGGTGATTAGCTTATGGTTGGATCGGACCAACGAGGAGTTGACTTCAGGTGTGGAACACCGGTCACTCATGCTGGTAATGACTAGGTCTAAGATATTGTTGCTCCTGGTGGGGGTGTGGATAAGTTGATTCAGGACACTGGAGTTTATGAATTCTAGAAAGCGTTGTGTGAAGGAGTTGGCACACGAGTAGTCTTCCCAGTTAATGGTGGGGTAATTGAAATCGCCCATTATTAGGGTGTTTGGTTGAACCCTAATATTTTCCAGTACATCAAGAAAAGAGGAGTGGAATTCTTGGGGCATGGTGGGGGATTGGTAGCAAGCTACAATTTGGATTGCAGTTTTGCCCAGAGTTAATTGCACTTGGATAACCTCAGATGCATTATGCTGAGCAACTAGCCTGGAGGTGTGGATATCCTTAATGAATATGGACACCTCCGCCTCTGGTGTTCCAGTCCAGGTTACATGGCTTAAAAGTGTGGTATGAGCTATAGCCTGGTAGTGCAGGAGTACTCTCTGGAGCCTTGAACCAGGTCTCAGTCACTGCACAGATATCAGTGTTCTTCATTTTAAGGAGTGCCTCGAGTGAGTGTATTTTGAGATTTAGACTTCTAGCATTCAGTAGAATTACCCTCAGTTTTTGCTTGCCTGTTCCTGTTACGGTGGTGAATATGTCATTTGAACCTTGCCTAAAAAAGGTACTATTAGGGGCGGCAAGAGCCTTAGCCAGTATCCAGAATCCCAGGGGTGACAAGTGCAGGCCATCTCTGGCAAAGCATTGTGGTCTGTCGACCATATCATCCCAAGCAGACAGATGACACCAGAAGCTTAGCCAATTGTTGAAGTCAATTATTTTGTCCTTGTACTGTGGTATTCTGGGCGATGGCAGAATGCTACTCAGGGCTAGGGTCATACCTGCCTGGGCTACAAGATCGGAGAGGTCTTCCAGGGCTAGGGTCATACCTGCCTGGGCTACAAGATCAGAGAGGTCTTCCATGTCTCTCCATGTAGTCCAGGGAGGTAACGTCTCAGGTCTTTCACACCAATATGGACAATGAGAGTCATATTTGTACTGGTTGTGGAGTGACCTGAGTGCGTGGGTTATGTGGCGGATCCTGGCACCAGACAGGCAGCTGACAGTAACCTACTCCTTGTTTAGCCTGGTGAGTGGGACATCAGTGTGCCTGACTATACAGTCACCTATGACTAGTGTGTGTTGGATACGTTGTTTCGCCTTATTGGCTGTGGTGGAGTGGCACACTGAGTCGGTGGGCTGTGTCTCATTTGGGTTGTGCTGGGGGGTGGAAGTTGCTTGCGTTTCTACCTTGGAGGTCTCTGTTGCTTGGGCAGATTATTATGGAGAGCCTCCGCAAATGTTTTTCGTGTTTCTGTGTGTGGATTTTGGTGGTGTAGATTTAGTGAGACTATGCGAGAAGTCTGGTGTGGTGCAAGTGTTTACCTTCTCCTCTTGAATGTCAAGTTCAGTCTTGGTTGGAGAGAGCTTTACCTCCAGTTTGGCTAGATAAGTGCATCTCTCACAGGTTGTAATGTTGGCTGATAGGAGGAGATGGTTGTCTGTGTACATGAGGCAATTTCTACATTGCCCCAAATTACCCAGATTCATTTGATAGGAAAAAACACTGGGAGCTGACCCTTGGACATATCTAGAGGAAAATATTTTTTGTTATTCAGGCAAGTGAGGAAAGTGAGTAAAAGTGCCCCTAGAGGAAGACTGGCATGAAGTGCCTACAATGCCAGAAGCACCACTTATCTCCAAGACATTGACAGGCAAATTAGTCTTTGATGGGGATGTGCGCCTTGACAGTCCTGCCTGAATAATGGCAGAGAGGCATTAGTGGTCACCGTGGCTTTGGGAAAGGGTAAAAGAAAGTGAAGTCCCCTGATCAAATCGAAGGAATGAATCCACCACCGAAGAAAGTCTTTACACACTCAGGAGATTCGAATCTGTTGAGACGAAGGCAGATCTGAGAGACCACTGAACAGCAAGAGTCCACTGAAGAATTGCATATGAAGGCGCGCCAAGGGTAGAAGACGGATAGTGGCTGCCATCGACCCTAGTACCTTCAGAACAGTTTCTGCTGTCGGAAACTAAACTCGCAAAAATGTACAGCAGGTGTAGCTTCAGGCTGTGTATCCTGTCTGGAGTAAGGAATACTCATCTGGATAGTGTCCAACCGAACCCCAATGAAATCCAAGGTCTGAACTGGTATCAGTGATGATTTGTTGAGATTGATGGTGATGCCCAGTCTTTGATGGTGATGCCCAGTCTTTGAGCTAGACAGGAAATAATCCCTGGCCTGGCAAAATTGATACTTGGAGGGGGCAGCAAGGAGCCAATCGTCCAGGTAAGTCAAGACCTGAATGCTCTGAAGCCTCAAGTGAGTCGCTACTACTGGCATCACCTTGGTGAACACCCTGGGGGCTGTGGTGAGACCAAAGGGAAGGGCTCTAAACGGATAATGATAGGCTCCTAGCCGGTGGAGGAACCTCCAAGAGCACCTGCCCATCTTGATATGGTGGTAGTATGCATCCTGAAGATCCAAGGAGCACATGCAATCGTTTCCCTACAGGTAGGGCAGGATGGATTGAAGAGTGACCATCCAGAAATTCGCCTTGCCTACTGACAGGTTCAAGGTGGATAGATACAGAATGGGTCTTAGGTTCCCCCGTTTTCTGGAATAAATATCTGATCCAGACTAGTGTAGGGGGACAGGTTGGATGACCGGTTTTAGCAGCTTATCCATCTCTAGAGATGCTTCCTCCCTTAGCACAGGTGGAACGTCTAGGAGGTGCTTCTGTGGAAGGGGCGTTGTGGTGAATGGAATGGAATAACCGCTGGATAGGATTTGCAACACCCAATGGTCTGTTATGGACTACCATGCAGCTCGGTGTAGTGATAGGCCCCCCCCAACTGCCTCCAGAAATGAGCAGCTGGGCAGCCCTTAGGGCTGCTGCGCAGGTTGGTCCGAGAACGGTTCTCAGGACCAGAAATTCCTTGGACCCCAGAGTCCTGAGTGTCCCGGGAAAACACCCGACACTTTCAGAACCACATCATCTTCATCCCTCACCGATTCTGGGAGAAGGATCTTTGAGGGGAGAAGCGGATCTCGACAGCAGACAGCGTCGTTCAGTCTCTCACTCTGGACCAAGCTCGCTCAAAAGGACTTCCCAAAGAGGGAAGAACCGGCATATGGGCAGTTTGCGAACGACTCCTTGAAGGGTTCAGAGAATGGACAAAGCCAGAGCCAGGCATGGTGCCCGATGGAAACGCCTGAACCAGCCACCCTAGCAGCTCCTTCTGTAGCATGGGAGAGGAGGCGCATGGTATTTGCTACTGCCTTGAGAGAGAGGCCATCCGACTGAATGGGACATATTTGCTACTACCCTGAGAGTGGCCATCTGACCAAATGTCTACTTTTCCACTGCCATGGACTCGGGGGTCAACTCTGCAATCTCCTTGACCAAGTCTCACTCCAGCCAAATCACGTGCCATCTTAATTCAGCACTATCCCAGAGAAGGTAGCTGAAGTGTACACCCACTTCCCAAATCGGACTATCACCCATGACTCACAGTCTGGAGGATAGACAGAAGACCTCTCCTGTGCCAGCTCTTTTCTTCGTGCTCACTGCCACCACTGTAGCATCAACCACGGACTCTTTGTTCCAATATGTCCTGTCCAAGGGTGGGCTGACCTTATCAGGGTGCTTGGGGATGGGCTCCACCGTGTCAGGCTCTTTCCATGCTGAGATGCTATTAGGTCCACAAGGGGATCAGAGGGATAGGACACCCAGTAAGTAGACGAGCCTGTGTCAAATGCCTCGAGGAACATAGACTCATCAGAGGTTGGTTTTTGGGCAGACCACACCCACTTTGGCAAAGGAGTTCCATGACATCTCCAAAAGAAATATCCTGTGGGGGGGGGGGGGTGATCGGGGGGAACCTTCCCTTCCTCCAAGTCAGTGTCTGAGGTGAGGGACTCGCAGTGGGGAGGCTAGGTGCCTCTGCTTACACATTAGTTTGTGAGGAACCTCCTCCGTGGGAGACTTTGGGGAGAACTCGCAAACACCCTGTTGCTCTCTCACTGGAGCTTCCTGAGGCAAACCAGGCACAGGCTTGTCCCAGAGATGGTGAGATGGTCAGGACCACACCCAAAACAGAGGGAGTCGGGGCAGAGTCCAAGGACAAGATGGTCAAGGGTCTTGACGTCGAAAGAACCCTCTCCACCATGTCAAAGGCCAAAGGAGAACGGACCTCCTGAGCAGTACTCATAGCAAGCCCGTCCACCCTCTTGACAGGACAGGGGAGAGTCAGAGCAGAGACTCCAGGAGCAGAGATTCCCAACTGGTACTGTGCTTAGACACACTTGGAGCAGACCGCTCCCGCTCTGATCCGACCCAGAGGCTACAGCTCAGAGAGCTCAGATCAGACCCACTCAAGGCAATGGCTGGCGTCAAGGTACCGTTAGTGCAGACCCATCAACCCCCAAGGTCCTTGGATCCAAAGGCTCTGAAACAGAAGACTGGATCGGAGAAGAAGTGATCGGTGTAAAGTAAGGTTGAGAGCTCCCCTGTAAAGTAAGGTTGAGAGCTCCCCCCTCAGTGTTTTCCAAGAGAGAAACTTCAAATCACAAGTAGCTGCCGGTTCAAAGGGTGTAAGTACCAGTGATTGTAGAACACCAGTCAGGTCCCATGGTGGGTTTAATCCAATAGTTCCCTTGAAGAAGACCTTACATAGTCTATGTGAAATTAAAGGTAGTTCTCATAATCCATTATGAAAATTAGAGATGGTAGCTAGAATTACCTTAACAGTAGAAGTGGAAGCTTCTTTTGCAAAAAGGGTGGCCAGAAATTCTAACATTTTTTCCATTGGAGCTAAAAAGGGGTCGAGAGTTATCACAAGCCCAGATTGAAAACCTCTTCCACTTACTAAAGTAGAGCTTCCGGGCTGATTATATGATGCAAACAAAATTGTAGAACTCATGGACGTTGAACCAGTTGAGGCCATAGGAAGGGAAACCAAATTTGTCGAGGCCAGTAGGGTGCAATGTAAATTACTTTGCTTCACCACCTGGCTACTTTCTTGAGAAAAGGTAGAATCAGAGGGAAAGGAGGAAAGGCATAGAGGAGACGGGGGGTGGGGTGGGGGCAATTGAGAAGAGCATCTTTCGGGGACACCCCCTGAGGGGGGGATCAGGGCAAAATAGCTTCTGCACTTGCTGTTTTGAGGTGAAGCAAAGAGGTTGCAGCATGGCTGGCCCCAGTGACGACAGATCTTCTTCGCTATAATAGGATTGAGAGACCACTTGTGAGGCAATAGAATGCACCTGCTCAAATTGTCCACTATCACGTTTGAACTCCACAGGATGTGCGCTGCTATCAGAAAGCAGTTGGAGGCAATGGCCTATCGCCACACACTGAGGGCTTCTTGACAGACAGGACAGGACCTGGTCTCCCCTTGTTTGTTGATATACCAGGCTAGAGACGTGTCTGAATTGCAATAGTTCCCCAAGTGAGGACAGAGTGAAATGCTTGCAACGTTAGAAACACCGCCCTTAACTCCAGAACACTGACATGCAAATTGGCCTCCAAAATAGACCAAGTGCCTTGGACCATCTTTCCCAAATAATACCCCCCATCCCATCTGGGAAGCATCTGTGGTCAGTATGGCTTTGGGTTGAGGAGGGACAAAGGGGTGGCCCAGAAGAATTTGCTTGGACTCCATCCACCATGACAGATTTTTTTTGCAGCGACTGGTGAGAAATAGATGGTTCATCAGGTGAGTTAGTATGGACCACTAATTCGCTAGTAGCCATTGTAGTGATCTCATGTGATATATCTTGCTGAAGGGGCCAGAGTTATCACCATTGCCATGGACCCTAATGCTTGATGTACCAGTCCAGCTTGAACTTTGTTTGAGGTTAGGAGAGAATGAACCTGATATTTTGTTCTGTGCAACCTGTGAGCAGGTAGGGAGGCTACACAAGAGCGTGTTTAGACTAGCTCCGATAAATTCCATATCTTCAGAAGGGGTCAGATGGGACTTTGATCGTGATGTCGAAGTCCATGAACACCTGCAAGATGATTTCCATCGCTCATAGCAGTAGATGTCTAGTGGAAGCTGTGATGAGCCAGTTGTCTAGATATGGAAACACCCAGAATCCGTGCAGTCTCAAGTGAGCTGCTACTGCTGCCATATGTTTGGTGAACACATTGGGGGCTGTGGTGAGACCAAAAGGCAGCATTTGAAACAGATAGTGACTGGCTCCTAGCTGGAAGCAGAGAAACTTTCTTGAACGTTGGTAATACAGATCTTGAATGTCTACAGAGCATATCCAATCGTTTTCTTCCAGAGAAAGGAAGTATGGACTGAACTGTGACCAATTTGGATCGAACAAATTTGTTCAGAATGCCAAGATCCAGAATGGGTCTCCAGTCCCATCGTTTTTGGCACTAAAGAATCTTGAGTAAAATCCGGATCTCCTCTTTGGTCTGATGGGACTTTTTTGGATGACTCTTGTCTAGCAGCTTTTGAAACTCTAAGGCTACTTGGTCCCTCTGACTGGGTGGAAAATCAGGGAGCCTTAGAGCTCTTGGGTAAAGGGAGAAGGGGATAAGGTAACCCCTGGAAATTATTCTCGGCACCAGTATCTGTGGTTATGTGTCGCCAGGCTGATGGGTGCAAAGAAAATATTCCCCCAACTCGACTGCTTCCAGAGGTAAGCAATCAGGCCTCCTTTCAGGGGTGCTGACAGGGTTGGCCAGAGGAGGACTCCCTGGATCTGTGGGCCACCTCTGCCTCTAGGATGGAGTCTTCTGTTTGTACCACGTGCGCCACGGAAAGGCTTCTGGGACATCTTCCCACTTCTCCAATTTCTGGAATAAGCTTGCGGATGACCAACAGCAAACAGTCTTGCCATCTTTCTCAAACCGGTTTCCTTAACTTTGATGCCAAGAGGATATGTCAAAAGGGAGCATTGACAAAGGAAGATTTGAATGGCTCCACAAACTCACACAGGTGCATCCAAGTGTGTCGTCGAATAGCAACTCCTGAACCATCTGACCTGGTCACCCCTTTGGCTGCCTGCGCAATGAGCCTCATGAACAAATTATAAGCTACAGGGTAACTAGCTGGGAGGCCACTTTTTCCTGGAACCCCCTCAGCTACAGTCCTTGCCAGGGGGGTCCAAAAGCTCATTGAACAGATCCCCTTGGAGCCTAGTAAAATGTGCCATGAAGTTAAAGGACCTGATAGTAAGAGGTCAATGATGCATAGACTCTCTCTCCAAATCTGTCCATAGTCCTCGACACTCTGTTAGGGGATGAACAGTGGAACTTTCCTCAGCTAGTTCCTTTTTAGTGGTGGTTGCTGCCACCATGCCATCTGCCAAGCCTTTCGCCCAGTGCTGTTGACCCTCGGGTACTGAGAGTATTCTATCTGGTCTCCGCAGAATTGATTCTAGTGAATCAGGAGTCTTCCAAGCCCAATGAGCGATCAGCATAATAAGATAACCAGCGGAGGAGTCGCCAAGGAAGTAGACGGGTGAGCTCCAAAGGCCTGCAAGTACACAGACTCAGAGTAAGGGTCTTTGGACTTCCACTTACCCCTCTGAGGATTTCCAGGATGGTCTCTAAAAGACATATCTTTGAGGAGGGTGACTGGGGGAACCCTCACCCTCATCGAAATCTGTTTTTTCAGTGACAGACTTCATGTTTCCTCTTAAACAGTCTCTTCCGAGAGAGCTTGTCAGTGGGAATATCTGAGGAGGACTCGTAAGAAGGGTGGTCTTTGGATGGCAATTCTTGCAGTCTTGGAGCTCGCTATCCAGGAACTGAGGCTGGTGTAAGCTCTGGAAGGACGAGGGTCAGAGGGTGACAATCCAGTAACATAGGAGCCACCAGAGAAGTAGCAGTGGCTAAGGCTCTCTCCATGGCTTGAAAAGCAGCCCCCCCCCACCCCCAAGGAGGGATGGGAGCCTGGAACAGAGCAACAAACTTAACCAGGGTCACACCCCACCCTGAAAGACTCCTCTCCAAGCCCAGAGCTGAGGAAAAGACCTGCAACCAGTGCAGACTGAAGTGGTAAGGTAGACTCCAAATAAGAGATAGGAGACTCACCCCCCCCCACCCGACAGCAGAGGACCGATCTCAGAGACCAATCGGTTCCGATGGCACAGAGGGAGTCAGAGCCGTGCCCAAACCCAAATAGGTCTTTAAACATTTGTATGCTTAATTATTCAATTGTATTTAATCAGTAGTTTAATTATTGTATCTATAAAAGGATGGTCTTGCTGACTGTCTGGTATTCTGAAGTCAATCCTAATATTTGACGAAAGCGCTCAATACATTTTATTTATTCCTGTATCCTTCTCCATTTTCATGCCTTTTGTTACTTGGTGTTTTTCTACAAATTTCCGGTACGGATTCCAGCACTCTGAGTGGAGGGGATACTAAAGGCACACACGAGGAATTAACCTCGGCTATTAAACTGGCACACACGAGGAATTAACATCGGCTATTAAACTAACTGAACTCATTCAACAATCAAATAGTCGGCTTGGGCAGCAAGCTTGAAGGTTTAACTGGCGATTTGAACCGCCGTTCTTTGACTTTTACTTCCTCATCACAAGACTCCCTATTTAGCATACAACCAGGGCAAGGCAGCCCAACAGGACTGCCACGAACTCCAATGATGTTGCAGTACCTGGGACTTCTGCTTCAAACACAATTACAGGAACGCTGAGCCAAAGACATGAGAATTTGGGTCCTCAGATTAAAATCACTGCTTCTATTTAACAAACAGAGTGGATTAATAAGGACATGACTGGGTTTCACCACACGGACACCGGAAACGTCAACCACAACCAAGGTACTCTAAGATCCATTTTAAACAACCTTGAAAAGGAAAGTTTGAAAATGAAGAAATTACAAATAGAAAACCAGTACCTAAGGGAATGCTTGAAAAGGGAACAAGTTCCCAAAGGGTTAAGGTACTGGCATTTACCCAATGGGATTTTAAATGGCTCTGAACTGCATAAAGACTTTGTTTCACTATTTAACTGAGAAGGTTATGAGTTACTACAAGTTTTAATAAGGGACAATGACAAGAAATTTGAATTGTTGCAAAATTCTGAGTGAACTAGATGCTTTGTTAAAAAATGACATTGATTTTTGTAACATAAGGAGTATAATGCTGTGTTTTTTTTTTTTTTTTTTTAACAGAGATAAGATTGTTGAGAAAATCAAGTTGAAAGAGTAAAAACTAGATAGAGATGCCAAAGACCAAGAAACAGGTGTAGCCTACCCATTAGTTTCTAATGGAAATACTAACAATGTACAAATGCATAGCAATGTTAATGATGTTTTTGATGAACTTACTGATTACTTGCAACCCAGTGAAGACAACCACCCAGGTCCCATCCCTTTAGGTCAACCCCTAAGGAGATCGGAGAAGATCCAGAAACAAGGTTACACCCACCGGAGACAATCCAGTGTGGGTTTCTGGTTTCTGGGGGGGACCAACACCATTTACCCCAGAAGTTTTCTGGGAGGGGGAGAGGGAGACGGATGAATTGGCAACAGACAAGACAAGGCAAGTTTTAGACAGCAACAGTCAGATTATTTCTAATGACCATCAGGACTTCAAAATTTATAATTTAAGTAACATAGAAGTTACAAAAGATTGGGCGAACTTGTTTCAGAAGTGGTTAAATTTTGTACCCTATAAGAAATTAAACATGGAAAAAACAATCCTTGACGTTAAGCGTTATACTAGAAAGCTAAACCTGAGAGTCTATGTAAGTGAAACTGGGAATAGTTATAAGGTGGGTGCAAAAAAAATAAAGCACCTATAACCCCCCACTGCATCCCACTTTACAACTGTTCCAAGGCATTTGCACTAAGGAAATCAGGGATTTAAATAGGGTGAATGACAATAGTAAAAGGAAGAGACTATCCTGCTAGACAGTATTTCTAACAGACCGATCACAGTCATGAAACCTGACAAGGGGGGTGGTTCAGTGGTCATGGATCAGGTGACTGTATGCTAGAACATCTTGGTGACGGATATGCACAAATATCACATAATGAATTAAACATTGCATATAGTCATGTATACATGGTGCTTTCAGATTTATTTCTTAACAGATATCTGAACTGTTTTTTTTTTTTTGCACACAGAAATATCCACGGATCCAAACTATATTTGGGATCCCAAAAATCCACAAGAACATCTCCCACCCACCATTAAGGCCCATAGTGGATGCAAAAGGTTCCAAAACTATTACTATTGCCAATTTTTGGACCACAAGTTAAAAAAACATTTTCCCATATTATAAAAGATTCTTGGAACGGTCTCAAAAAAAAAAAAAAAAAAAAAAATCAGACAAGAATTTTTTGACAGTAACATTTTTTGTAACTATTGACAAAGATTTATTCAGTCATCCCACATTCAGAAGGCATTGAATTGTTCTATGATTTTTTGTGCCAAAAGACCACATTCTTCCATACCAGGATTCTTACACTTAGGACTTTAATGGAAATAGTTTCCTGATATTTGAGGGACATCTTTTTAAGAAAAAATCAGGTATTGCTATGGGGGCGGCCTGTGCACCAGTTTTTGCTAATATTGTCCAGACACCATGGGAATTGTCCCAAGTTTTCACATCTGAATGGATGACATACTGTTCATACTATGGGCGGTACCTAGATGAAATCCTTATTTTCTGGAGAGGGGACCAGGAGCAGTTGTCTGAATTCACGTTGGTCAACTCCAGTACTACCTTTCTGGAGTTTACCATGGTAACTCGTATGGAATCTTATTAGTTACCTGGATATACAGATTTCCAAGGATCTGGAGAACAACCAGTTTCATTCTAACATCTTCAGGAAACCCACATACTCAAAACACCCTTCTTCATTTTGATAGCGGACATCACCTTCATCAAAAAAGATCCTTAATAAAAGGACAAGGGGTGAGACTGGCCAGCATGATCAGCAGAATTGATGACTTTAACAAGGAAAGGGATGTTTTATTGGGTAGGTTAGTCAACAGGGGATACCCTGAAAAATTTGTGATACCTTTACTTGAGGAAGTAAACAAAAAGAGAGTGGAAGGTTATTTTTACCAACTGTTGGGTTTGGACATTTCTAGACTCTGTGCACCTACGGAAAGTAGGGTTTTGACTACTGCCCCATTTCAACATGGGCTTATTCTTACAAACTTACAATCCCCTTTGATACGGGACATACTGGTGAGAAACTGGTTCATTCTTATGAGCGACGAGACCATAGGAGGGAAGGTGTGAGACTCCCCTGTTATAATACACAAAAAGGATTCCAGTATTAAGAACCTTTTGGAGTCCAGTGGTAAGATCACAAAACCTGGTATTGGGAAGATGACAAAATGTGGGCACTGCACTCAATGAAAATATATGTTAAGAGTGCGACAGTCAACCAGAATTGTAATTGTGAGAGTAAACAAGTAGTGTATGCCGCTATATGCCAGGCGTGTCCTGGGTTTTATATTGGCAAGACCAAAAATGCCTTCAGGACATGCGTTTATCAGCATACATATGATATAACTAAAGGCAACACCAAAAATGCCCTGGCAAACAACATTAATACATTTCCAAAACAATTTCAAGTTTATCATTCCGGAAAGGGTAGTAATGGATGAGAGAGGGACCCCCAGTGACTGCATTTAGAGAACTTATGTGGCAACTCAAGAGTTAATGCCACTACTAGCCCATATGGTGTCCCTCACCAGTTATTTAAAACTTAAAGCAGATTTTAATCAGGTGTACAATATGACCTTGTTTTTCATTTCGATGCAAGTTTTTATAGTACTGATATTAATTATTGTTTGTTCCAAAACATTTTGGGTTTTATTGGACATTTTACTGTATATATTGCTTGTTGCACAGATTTATACATCTGATCATATTTTATCTAAAAACAGTTGATAGTTTTGTATTATACCTACAAGCTGGCATTTTTTGCAATTTAGTGATGAGGGACACATTTACAACGTATATACATTTTTTATAGTGGTACTAAGTAATGGCTTACATTTTAATTTACTGGTAATGAAACAATCCAGAAAACAAAGGAGTCGTACGTCATTTGTATGCCTAATTATTCAATTGTATTTAATCAGTGGCTTAATTGCATCTATAAAAGGATGGTCTTGCTGACTGTCTGGTATTCTGAAGAAATCAATCCTAATATTTGAGGAAAGCGCTTAATAGATTTTATTTATTCCTGTATCCTGCTCCATTTTCGTGCCTTTTGCTGCAAAGACAAAGATGTAGTCTGTGCCGAAACCACTGGAGCTTGCGCAGTTAGAGTCGAAACCTCTAAAGTCTGCGAGGAAGTCAGAGGAGGAGGAATATATGGAAATGTACTGGGAGAAAACTCCCTTACTCCACGAAGGAGAGGCGGCCGAGAAGATGAAGGAAGACATCTGGCTGTTAGAAGCTGGTTCACCAACCTTACTACGTCAAGTCTGGAGAGACTCCTGGTGGAGCAAATAAGACAATCCTGAGGGAGAATCGGGTCTAAGAAAGGGCTTGGAAGTTGATCCAGAAAGAGGCCGACAGTGGGGGAGCATCTTGTCCTGGGTGTATGGAATGCTTCAGTCTTCGGCAGTGGGGGATGAGCTATAGACTGCATCTCCAAAGGAGATGTTGGCACAGACAGGTTAGCTGATAAAAGTTAGTGCCAATATACAGGGCGTAGTTGGTACTGGTGCTGAACTCAGTGCCGATGTCATAATTGGTGACAAGGTTGAAATAGGTGTAGATGGCACCAAAATAGCCACTGGTGCAGAGGAGTTAGTATAGTCTTTTGGAACCTTAGATTTCGGATCCATAGAAGATCCAGCAGAAGAGCCTTTATGCTTTTTTGATGTCTGCGCTGATTGAGATGTCGGCACAGAGTGACTAAATTTTGAACCAGAGGCCAGAGGAGTCTTCTCGTCAAAGGGTGCTTAAGAATAAATTTTTGTC